>NC_074666.1:3067739-3135239 GCF_029448725.1 Salvelinus fontinalis | reverse complement strand
ACGTTCCCCCCACACCTCTCAAACGAGGCCCACGGCCACCTCTCAGAAGGGGTGCTCGTCCTCTACCACGTTCCCCCACACCTCTCAAAACGAGGCCCACGGCCACCTCTCAGAAGGATTGCTCGTCCTCTACCACGTTCCCCCACACCTCTCAAACGAGGCCCACGGCCACCTCTCAGAAGGGGTGCTCGTCCTCTACCACGTTCCCCCACACCTCTCAAACGAGGCCCACGACCACCTCTCAGAAGGGGTGCTCGTCCTCTACCACGTTCCCCCACACCTCTCAAAACGAGGCCCACGGCCACCTCTCAGACGGGGTGCTCGTCCTCTACCACGTTCCCCCACACCTCTCAAACAAGGCCCACGGCCACCTCTCAGAAGGGGTGCTCGTCCTCTACCACGTTCCCCCACACCTCTCAAAACGAGGCCCACGGCCACCTCTCAGACGGGGTGCTCGTCCTCTAACACGTTCCCCCACACCTCTCAAACGAGGCCCACGGCCACCTCTCAGAAGGGGTGCTCGTCCTCTACCACGTTCCCCCACACCTCTCAAACGAGGCCCACGGCCACCTCTCAGACGGGGTGCTCGTCCTCTACCACGTTCCCCCACACCTCTCAAACGAGGCCCACGGCCACCTCTCAGACGGGGTGCTCGTCCTCTACCACGTTCCCCCACACCTCTCAAACGAGGCCCACGGCCACCTCTCAGACGGGGTGCTCGTCCTCTACCACGTTCCCCCACACCTCTCAAACGAGGCCCACGGCCACCTCTCAGACGGGGTGCTCGTCCTCTACCACGTTCCCCCACACCTCTCAAACGAGGCCCACGGCCACCTCTCAGAAGGGGTGCTCGTCCTCTACCACGTTCCCCCACACCTCTCAAACGAGGAACACGGCCACCTGTCAGACGGGGTGCTCGTCCTCTACCACGTTCCCCCACACCTCTCAAACGAGGCCCACGGCCACCTCTCAGAAGGGGTGCTCATCCTCTACCACGTTCCCCCACACCTCTCAAACGAGGCCCACGGCCACCTCTCAGAAGGGGTGCTCGTCCTCTACCACGTTCCCCCACACCTCTCAAACGAGGCCCACGACTACCTCTCAGAAGGGGTGCTCGTCCTCTACCACGTTCCCCCACACCTCTCAAAACTAGGCCCACGGCCACCTCTCAGAAGGGGTGCTTGTCCTCTACCACGTTCCCCCAAACCTCTCAAAACGAGGCCCACGGCCACCTCTCAGAAGGGGTGCTCGTCCTCTACCACGTTCCCCCACACCTCTCAAAGCGAGGCCCACGGCCACCTCTCAGAAGGGGTGCTCGTCCTCTACCACGTTCCCCCACACCTCTCAAAGCGAGGCCCACGGCCACCTCTCAGAAGGGGTGCTCGTCCTCTACCACGTTCCCCCACACCTCTCAAACGAGGCCCACGACTACCTCTCAGAAGGGGTGCTCGTCCTCTACCACGTTCCCCCACACCTCTCAAAACGAGGCCCACGGCCACCTCTCAGAAGGGGTGCTCGTCCTCTACCACGTTCCCCCACACCTCTCAAAACGAGGCCCACGGCCACCTCTCAGAAGGGGTGCTCGTCCTCTACCACGTTCCCCCACACCTCTCAAAGCGAGGCCCACGGCCACCTCTCAGAAGGGGTGCTCGTCCTCTACCACGTTCCCCCACACCTCTCAAAGCGAGGCCCACGGCCACCTCTCAGAAGGGGTGCTCGTCCTCTACCACGTTCCCCCACACCTCTCAAACGAGGCCCACGGCCACCTCTCAGACGGGGTGCTCGTCCTCTAACACGTTCCCCCACACCTCTCAAACGAGGCCCACGGCCACCTCTCAGAAGGGGTGCTCGTCCTCTACCACGTTCCCCCACACCTCTCAAACGAGGCCCACGGCCACCTCTCAGACGGGGTGCTCGTCCTCTACCACGTTCCCCCACACCTCTCAAACGAGGCCCACGGCCACCTCTCAGACGGGGTGCTCGTCCTCTACCACGTTCCCCCACACCTCTCAAACGAGGCCCACGGCCACCTCTCAGACGGGGTGCTCGTCCTCTACCACGTTCCCCCACACCTCTCAAACGAGGCCCACGGCCACCTCTCAGAAGGGGTGCTCGTCCTCTACCACGTTCCCCCACACCTCTCAAACGAGGAACACGGCCACCTGTCAGACGGGGTGCTCGTCCTCTACCACGTTCCCCCACACCTCTCAAACGAGGCCCACGGCCACCTCTCAGAAGGGGTGCTCATCCTCTACCACGTTCCCCCACACCTCTCAAACGAGGCCCACGGCCACCTCTCAGAAGGGGTGCTCGTCCTCTACCACGTTCCCCCACACCTCTCAAACGAGGCCCACGACTACCTCTCAGAAGGGGTGCTCGTCCTCTACCACGTTCCCCCACACCTCTCAAAACGAGGCCCACGGCCACCTCTCAGAAGGGGTGCTCGTCCTCTACCACGTTCCCCCACACCTCTCAAAACGAGGCCCACGGCCACCTCTCAGAAGGGGTGCTCGTCCTCTACCACGTTCCCCCACACCTCTCAAAGCGAGGCCCACGGCCACCTCTCAGAAGGGGTGCTCGTCCTCTACCACGTTCCCCCACACCTCTCAAAGCGAGGCCCACGGCCACCTCTCAGAAGGGGTGCTCGTCCTCTACCACGTTCCCCCACACCTCTCAAAGCGAGGCCCACGGCCACCTCTCAGAAGGGGTGCTCGTCCCCTGCTGTTCCTTTGACCACCACGTCTTCCTTGTCTTCCTCCTCCCACTGCTTGATCTCTATTGTGACCTGGATCAACTGCCGGCTCCATGTTATCGCTATGTTGTTGTAGGTGGATACCACTCATTTAATTATGTCCTCGTACCACAATGTGAAACAAATCATCAGTAACGAGTTGGAAGTACTGGAAAAGCAATTACAAGGGCCTGCATACATTCACTCACCGGCCACTTTATTAAAGCTTCAGCGGGATCGGTGTCCCATCCACGGGACGGTTGAGTTAACGTAGGCTAATGCGATTAGCATGAGGTTGTAAGTGACAAGAACATTTCCCAGGACATAGACAAATCTGATATTGGCAGAAAGCTTAAATTCTTGTTAATCTAACTGCACTGTCCAATTTACAGTAGCTATTACAGTGAAAAAATACCCTGCTACTGTTTGAGGAGCGTGAGCAGTTTTGAACATGAGAAGTTATTAATAAACATATTAGGCAAATTTGTGCAGTCTTGATACAACATTTTGAACAGAAACGCAATGGTTCATTGGATCAGTCTAAAACTTTGCACATACACTGCTGCCATCTCGTGGCAAAAATCTAAATTGCAGTTGGGCTGGAATAATACATTATGGCCTTTCTCTTACATTTCAAAGATGATGGTACAAAAAAATACAAAAGAACAGTTGGTTTCTTCTTTGAATTATCTTTTACCAGATCTATTGTGTTATTATCTACTACATTCTTTTCACATTTCCAAAAACTTCAAAGTGGTTACTTTCAAATAGTACCAAGAATATGCATATCCTTGCTTCAGGTCCTGAGCTACAGGCAGTTAGATTTGGGTATGTCATTTTAGGCAAAAATTTGAAAAAAAGGGGCTAATTCTTAAGAGGTTGTTTAAGTACACCTGTGTGTTAACACAAATAGCCTGCTCCTTCAAACAATGAATCATGTGGCTGCCTGCAACTCAATATATAGAGTATATAGAGTAGAGAGCTTTAGTTGTTGTTCGACCAAACATTAGAATGGGCAAGATGCGTAGCAACTTTGACCGTGGTATGATTGTTGATGCTACACATGGTGATTCCAGCATCTCAGAAACAGCTGCCTTCCTGGGATTTTTACTCACTACAGTCTCTAGAGTTTACAGAGAATGGTGTGATAAACAAAACACATTCAGTGAGCGTCAGTTCCGTGGCCAAAAACACCTTGTTAATGAGAGAGGTCAGAGGAGAATGTCCAGACTCATTCAAGCTAACAGAAAGGCCACAAATGGTGTGCAGAAGGGTATCTCTTAACGTACAACACCGTGAATAATTCAGGCTGTTGTGGAGGCAAAAGGGGATCCTACTCAGAACTAGATAGGTGTACCTAATAAAGTGGCCGGTGAGTGTACCGTAATGTAAGACTGAAAAAATTGTCTGGAAAAGTGGTACATGGGACCATAGAAACATTGTCTGATAAAGAAAGATGATGAAATAGTATATCCATAGATAATGTAGTCCAATTGGTTCATATTCCACGATAATTGGTGTCAATGGATCTCGGGTGGCGCAGTGGTCTAGGGCACTGCATCGCAGTGCTAGCTGCGCCACCAGAGTCTCTGGGTTCGCGCCCAGGCTCTGTCGCAGCCGGCCGCAACCGGGAGGTCCGTGGGGCGATGCACAATTGGCATAGCGTCGTCCGGGTTAGGGAGGGTTTGGCCGGTAGGGATATCCTTGTCTCAGTATGTAAAATGTAATAAAAATGTATGCACTCTACTGTAAGTCGCTCTGGATAAGAGCGTCTGCTAAATGACTAAAATGTAAATGTTATCCTGAAACCTTCATGATCTAAACATGGAATATTGTTTGTCAGTTTCCATAAAACTATGCATTAAGAGTAATGCAACAGTTACTTAGCATTTTGAGCGGTTGTATAAATTGATAGTTAGATCATTGTAATGAAATGAATAGCCAGTCTTCTCAGATGTAAAATGTGAACTGCGTTTTGAAATGGTAATACTCTGACGTTGTGTCATTTTGAACAGGCGACTTTAGTTCAAGGAACAATTGATCTAAGCTTTATGTGTATTGTATCCAAGAAATTGGAAAAAGTGTCCAGAGGTATGAAAAATGTACATTTTGATCATTGTTTGTGAGTTTTGTGTCTAGAGTTTAGAGAAATGACATCAACGTTCTGAAATTAGTGTCTAAGTGATTGTAAAAAACTGTCAGAGAATGAACATGACCATCTCCTGCACTGAAACAATGAAATATTGAAACGTTGAAACAACGAAACAATGAAAGACTGAAACATTGAAACAATGAACGACTGAACATTGAAACAATGAAACAATGAAAGACTGAAAACAAGCACTCCAACACGTAAATAGGATTCTCCACTATCACATGATGTAATATTAACACCTTTTAGTGTGATTCTCCACTATAACATGATGTAATATTAACACCTTTTAGTGTGATTCTCCACTATAACATTATGTAATATTAACACCTTTCAGTGTGATTCTCCACTATAACATTATGTAATATTAACACCTTTCAGTGTGATTCTCCACTATAACATTATGTAATATTAACACCTTTCAGTGTGATTCTCCACTATAACATTATGTAATATTAACACCTTTCAGTGTGATTCTCCACTATAACATTATGTAATATTAACACCTTTTAGTGTGATTCTCCACTATAACATTATGTAATATTAACACCTTTTAGTGTGATTCTCCAATATAACATGATGTAATATTAACACCTTTTAGTGTGATTCTCCACTATAACATTATGTAATATTAACACCTTTCAGTGTGATTCTCCACTATAACATTATGTAATATTAACACCTTTTAGTGTGATTCTCCACTATAACATGATGTAATATTAACACCTTTTAGTGTGATTCTCCACTATAACATTATGTAATATTAACACCTTTTAGTGTGATTCTCCAATATAACATGATGTAATATTAACACCTTTTAGTGTGATTCTCCACTATAACATTATGTAATATTAACACCTTTCAGTGTGATTCTCCACTATAACATTATGTAATAGTAACACCTTTTAGTGTGATTCTCCACTATAACATGATGTAATATTAACACCTTTTAGTGTGATTCTCCACTATAACATTATGTAATATTAACACCTTTTAGTGTGATTCTCCACTATAACATTATGTAATATTAACAACTTTGTGTTGAAAGAACGACACGTGTTCTTTATACAGTAATAGTAACTGACACAAGAACAGTGGTTGAATGTGTGTATGTTTACATTTAAGTCATTTAGCAGACGCTCTTATCCAGAGCGACTTACAAATACATACATTCATACTTTTTTTGTACTGGCCCCCCGTGGGAATCGAACCCACAACCCTGGCGTTGCAAGCGCCATGCTCTACCAACTGAGCCACAAGGGACCATAATGTGTGTGTGTGTGTGTGTGTGTGTGTGTGTGTGTGTGTGTGTGAAGAACAATCAACAACAGTAGGTGAAGAAGAACACACAACAATGCTTACTACCAAAGTGGGTTATACATCAGCACGTCCACTACATGCTGTATTGTATTGTATTGTATTAGACACTAGGTCATTTTTACATAATATTCTGTAGTTGTTTATTAAGGAGGGAGATGTTGGAGGTTGATTATTGGCTTGTGATGATTGTTGTTGTTGACTATTTCCACTGGTGTTGGTTTGTGATGAGTCAGGTATTCCACCCCCAGAAAGCCTGAGTCACTGGTGTGCTTCCCAAATGGAAACCTATTCCCTATATTGTGCACCATGGGCCGTGGTCAACAGTAGTGCACTTTATAGGTAACAGGGCGAGACTTGGGATGCAGACTGTGTATGGTGAAGTGATATTTGCTCATTAAAAAAGTGTTCTGTACGTACTTTCAGATGTCTGTGTGTGTGTGTGTTTGTGTGTGTACAGATGTAGAATCTTAATTTGATCACCCTGTTGCAGAGAACTTTCCCGCAATGCAGGAAATGTAAAACTTGTAGTGTATTTGGCATTTGAAGTTTGTAATTTCCACGTAAAAATGTCAGACTTGATTTTCCCTTATGAAAAATGTCCATTAACTATAATCCACATTACAATTCACATTATAGACCACATTATAATTCACAATTCCTGTTAGCTGCAGGATTTCTTTCTTATTTATGTGCGTGTCCACGTCTCTTCGGAGTGCTCCCCGTGTTCACACACATTTCGTGTGTGTGTGTGCGTGCGTACAATATGTGTGTGTATCAAGTGTGCTGTATGTTCTCAAAGACCTGATGAACCTGAGAAAAGATTCCTTGAAGAGGACCAGCAGACAGGGTGTGATGTGAAACAGCCTCTCCTTAAAGGTTACCATATGGTTATGACTGAATCATCTGAGGTGTGATTTTTACAACGGGCAGACAGAGCTACACCAAATGCTCTCCCTCCACTGTTGCAGTAGATGTACAATCTCCATTGGTACAATATCTGCAATAGCTCAGCTTTATAGCATAAAAAAGTGGCGGGGCTGCCATTTGGACAGGGGGAAAAAAGGACAATCTGTAGTTGCTACATCAATTTTTTTGACTTATAAATTCATGATGCGTATCCATTGATTCTTGAAGGATATAACTTATAAATTACATCCTTCTGCCCGTCATTGTAAATAAGAATTTGTTCTTAACTGACTTGCCTCGTTAAATAAAGATTCAATAAAACATGTATAAGAACATGTTGCATAAGCCTACTTCAACCTTTTTTACCCAATCATAACTAAACATATAAATAATAATAGTCTTACTCAAATGAATGTAAACAAAGTTAATGTAAACAAACACTATATAGCCTCAAAACTATTGTGTTGAAATCATCGATGGTCTATCCCTGCATCCATAGCTCCGTCAATTCATTTCTAGAGTGGTGACATTTCTACAGCCCAATCCCTCCATTTTTTTTCACAGGAAAAAAGTGGTGGGGATTAATGCTTTGTTTCGCTTTCAGTCGGTCAACCTGTGTCCAAACACAGCCATGGCGAGTTTGCCCGTTAGCCTGACAAGGCCAATGAACACCATGCCTCACTGGAAGCCCCGAATTCATTCCTTCAATTCTTCACATCCACTGAGCAGAACAATGCATATATTTTTTTTTAAAGCAAGCATTGGTATGCAAAATCAGACTCCAACTGTCTCACTTAAGGATTAATTCTCATCATTCTGGGTGTGTTAAAGTTTGGTAACTATACTGAACAAAAATATAAACAAAACATGTAAAGTGTTGGTCCCATGTTTCATGAGCTGAGATTACATTTTCCATAGGCACAAAAAGCTTATTTATCTTACATTTTGTGCACAATTTTGTTTACATCCCTGGTAGTGAACATTTCTCCTTTGCCAAAATAATCCATCCACCTGAAAGGTCTGGCATATCAAGAAGCTGATT
The DNA here is from genome assembly GCF_029448725.1 of Salvelinus fontinalis. NCBI lineage: Eukaryota > Metazoa > Chordata > Actinopteri > Salmoniformes > Salmonidae > Salvelinus > Salvelinus fontinalis. The sequence continues at coordinate 3,127,088 of NC_074666.1, read as the reverse complement.
AAACAGCATGATCATTACACAGGTGCACCTTGTGCTGGGGACAATAAAAGGCCACTCTAAAATGTGCAATTTTGTAACACAACACAATACCACAGACGGGAGCTTGCATTTGGCATTCACCAGAGGTGTTGCCAGAGAATTGCATGTTCCTTTATCTACCATGTTGTTTTAGAGAATTTGGAAGTATGTCTATCCGGCCTCACAACAGCTGACCACGTGTAACCACGCCAGCTCAGGACCTCCACAACCGGCTTCTTCACATGAGGGATTGTCTGAGACCACCCAACCTGAAGAGCTGATGAAAATGTGGGTTTGCATAACCGAAACATTTCTACTCAAACTGTCAGAAACCGTCTCAGGGAAGTTCATCTGCGTGCTCATTGTCCTCACCAGGGTCTTGACTTGACTGCAGTTTGGCATCATAACAGACTTCAATGGGAAAATGCTTACCTTCGATGGCCACTGGAACACTGGAGAAGTGTGCTCATCATGGATTAATCCCGGGTTTTAACTATACCGGGGCAGATGTCCGACAACGTGTTTGGCGGAGTGTGAGCGAGCAATTTGCTGTTGTCAACGTTGTGAACAGAGTCCCCCAAGGTGGCAGTGAGTGTTACGGTTATGGTATGGGCAGGCATTAGCTACGAACAATGAACACAATTGCATTTTATCGATGGCAATTTGAATGCATAGAGATACTGTGATGAGATCCTGAGGGCCCATTGTCCTGCCATTCATCCACCTCCATCACCTCGTTTCAGCATGATAATGCACGGCCCCATGTCGCAAGGATCTGGACACAATTCATCTGAAAATGTACCAGTTCTTCCATGGCATGCATACTCACCAGACATGTCACCCATTGAGCATGTTTGGGATGCTCTGGATCGACGTGTACGACAGCGTGTTCCAGTTCCTAGCAATATCATGGAAGTTCACACAATCATTGAAGAGAAGTGGGACAAAATTCCACATTCCACAATCAACATCCTGATCAACTCAATGCGAAGGAGATGTGTCGCTCTGCATGAGGCAAGCGGTGGTCATACCAGATACTGACTGTTTTTCTGATCCATGCCCTACCTTTCTTTCAAAGATATCTGTGATCAAAAGATGGACATCTGTATTTGTATTCCCAGTCATGTGAAATCCATAGATTAGTGCCAAATGTATTTATTTAATTTGGCTGATTTCCTTATATGAACTGTAACTCAGTAAAATCTTTGAAATTGTTGTATGTTGCATTTATATTTTTGTTCAATGTACTTTTGTGAAATTCCCTACCAATTTGTTACTTATTCTTCAGCCTCGCTAACCGGTTGTAAGTAAGCTGACTAGCACAAATGATTCGACGAAGGCTTTAAAGCCAGGTTCGAGTTCATGACCTTGCCCACAGTCATGCGGTTTCACAATATCTTTGAATGATACTCACAAGTGTTGTCTTGTACGTCTCAACTGGGTGCATGTTCAGGCTGAAAATGCCCTGTACCTCAGCATTCATGGTGTTCTTCCACAGTGTTCACAGTGTTCTACGTCACAGTGTTCTACCTCACAGTATTCACGGTGTTCTACCTCACAGTATTCACGGTGTTCTACGTCACAGTGTTCTACCTCACAGTATTCACGGTGTTCTACCTCACAGTATTCACAGTGTTCTACCTCACAGTATTCATGGGTGTCAAGAGTGTTGTGTCTTAAATAACCTGACCTAGTGAGATATACATGGAGGAGGTTTAATAACCTGACCTAGTGAGATATTCATGGAGGAGGTTTAATATCCTGACCTAGTGAGATATTCATGGAGGAGGTTTAATATCCTGACCTAGTGAGATATACATGGAGGAGGTTTAATATGCTGACCTAGTGAGATATACATGGAGGAGGTTTAATATCCTGACCTAGTGAGATATACATGGAGGAGGTTTAATACCCTGACCTAGTGAGATATACATGGAGGAGGTTTAATACCCTGACCTAGTGAGATATTCATGGCGGAGGTTTAATATCCTGACCTATTGAGATATACATGGAGGAGGTTTAATACCCTGACCTAGTGAGATATACATGGAGGAGGTTTAATACCCTGACCTAGTGAGATATATATGGAGGAGGTTTAATATCCTGACCTAGTGAGATATTCATGGAGGAGGTTTAATATCCTGACCTAGTGAGATATACATGGAGGAGGTTTAATACCCTGACCTAGTGAGATATACATGGAGGAGGTTTAATACCCTGACCTAGTGAGATATATATGGCAGAGGCTTCAAGCTAGTCGTCTTGACTACTTTCTCATGCCATTCTCTCTGGCACCAAAAGTTAAAAACGTGTCGATAAGGGACAGAATGCAGTCGGATCATCACATAATTGGCATATATATTACACTTACAGAATTTCCACGTGGGCGAGGATATTGGAAATTTAATCAAATCCTACTAGATGATAAATTGTTTAGAACTAGAATTTATAATTGACTTTTTCAGACATAACATAGGTACAACAGATCCCCTTATTGTATGGGACACTTTTAAGTGTGCCTTTAGAGGCCATGCAATTCAATACTCATCTATAAAACAAAATCAATTTAGATCAAAAGAGTCCATATTAAACAAAGGAAGTTGAAGGACTAACAGTACAGTTAGATAGCAATAAAAACGGTACCATAGAGGCACAGAATAAGTTAGAGGAAAAACAAAAAGAAATGGAGGAACTTATTCAAGAAAGATCTAGTGTAATATATTAGAAAAATAAAATGAACTGGATGGAATATGGGGAAAAATGCACCAAATTCTTTTTCAATCTTCAATATAGAAATGCTACCAAAAAAAGTGTATTGAAACTTGTTAGAAATGATGGAGTCACGCATGATTCACCAAATGATATTTTGAAAGAGGAAGTAAAGTATTTTAAGAATATGTTTTCGTTTCAGTCTCCTCCATCTCCACTAACTGAAACTAATTGTATGGATTTTTTCCCTAATAATAATGTAAAATTAACATCTGTACAGAAAGACTCATGTGAAGGCCAAATTACAGAGGAGGAACTTCTTGATGCAATTAAAGCCTTTAAGTCTGGGAAAACTCCAGGGCTGGATGGCATACCAGTGGAAGTATACAAAACCTTTTGATGTACTCAGAGGACCATTATTAGCTTGTTTTAACCACTGCTATATAAACGGTAGATTATCAGACACGCAACAAGGTCCGATATCATTATTACTGAAATAGGACCCAAGTGGTATATATATAAAGATCCAGTTCATTAAAACAATTGGAGACCTCTTAATAAACACCCTCAGTGTTGTGATGCAATATGCTTGGCGCATAGAATTTAAAACGTATTGTCAGATATTATTAATCCCAATCAGACAGGTTTTTTACATGGACGATACATTGGAGATAATATAAGGCAAGTACTGGAAACAATAGAATACTATGAAGTATCGGGAACACCAGGCCTGGTTTTCATAGCTGATTTTGATAAGGCTTTTGGCTTTTGATAAAGTACGACTGGAGTTTATATATAAATGCCTAGAATATTTCAATTTTGGGGAATCTCTTATAAAATGGGTTAAAGTTATGTATAGTAACCCTAGGTGTAAAATAGTAAATAATGGCTACATCTCAGAAAGTTTGAAACTATCTAGGAGTAAAACAAGATTGCCCACTATCGGCATATTTAATTATTATGGCCATTGAAATGTTAGCTGTTAAAATTAGATCAAACAATACTATTAGGGGATTAGAAATCCGTGGCTTAAAAACTAAGGTTTCATTGTACGCTGATGATTCATGTTGTTTTCTTTTAAAACCACAACTAGAATCTCTCCATGGCCTCATAGAGGATCTAGATACTTGTCCTAACCTATCTGGATTAAAACCAAATTATGATAAGTGATTCGTATAGGATCACAAAAAAAATCGAATTTTACATTACTATGTAGTTTACCAATTAAATGGTCTGACGGAGATGTGGACATACTCGGTATACAAATCCCATAAGAAAGAAATGATCTCACTCCAATGCATTTTTTTAAAGAAAGTTAGCAAAAATAGATCTTTCTACCATGGAAAGGAAAATACCTGTCTATTTGTGAAAAAATCACCCTGATTAACTCTTTAGTCATATCACAGTTTACCTATTTGCTTATGGTTTTGCCTACACCAAGTGACCTGCCTTGAACAAAAAATGTTCATTGTTATTTGGAACGGCAAGCCAGACAAAATTAAAAGGGCTTATTTATATAACAAATATGTATTCGGAGGGCAGGAATTATTAAATATTAAAGCATAAGACCTCTCACTAAAGGCACCAGTCATTCAAAAGTTATACTTAAATCCAAACTGGTTCTCTAGTAAATTGGTACGAATGTCTCATCCTATGTTCAAGAAGGGCCTTTTTTCCTTTATTCAGATCACACCTGCTGATTGTTTGAAAGGGAAATAATCTCGAAAATATCTTTATTTTTTAAACAAGCCTTAGAAAGTTGGTTGCAATTTCAGTTTAATCCACCAGAAAAGACAGAACAAATAATACAACAAATATTGTGGTTAAACTCAAATATACTAATTGATTAAAAAAAACATATTTTCGAAGAAATGTTTAAAAAACATATAATTTTCACATACAGCTAACACAGACATATGGAAATGTCTGCTCAACCCAAAATTACAACAAACTGTTACGCACGCCTCTGAGAAGAGGGAACGCAACTCCCTGCTACAACTCAACTCTCTGAAGTGCAAGAGGTATGGACTGTAGGTGCGAGCAAGGATGACACAAAAGCAGATTTTACCGTTTACTAGAATTTATTTTCTTACACGGTAATATGGGGAAAAGGGGCTGGACGGAACCAAAGCAAAGAAAGTAAATATCAAAGTTCCCCCTCTCCTATCTAACCTGCCTACCCACTTAACACCGCCTGGTGCCCTAACCAAAATACAGGGGGTGGTCCGCCCAGGTCTTACCTAGTGTGCCTAGACAGTAAATATACTACGGGTATATGTATGCCCTCGGGCCTCTTGCCTAAGCACTCCCAAAGTGCCTTCTCCTTCCCGCCCTGGGAACAAACGAAACAGAATAATTATTAACGATTTCACAAACACTCACAAACACAGGACATAGCAAAACTGCTACCAACAACAACAGTACATGCCACACTTTCTGATACACAACCAACACTATATCACAATCTAATTTTTCTCTCTCAATCTCCAAATCTCTCCTCTCTCAATCTCTCAATCTCTCAATCTCTCAATCTCTCAATCTCTCAATCTCTCAATCTCTCCTCTCTCAATCTCTCCTCTCTCAATCTCTCCTCTCTCAATCTCTCCTCTCTCAATCTCTCCTCTCTCAATCTCTCCTCTCTCAATCTCTCCATCTCTCCTCTCTCAATCTCTCCTCTCTCAATCTCTCCTCTCTCAATCTCTCAATCTCCAAATCTCTCCTCTCTCAATCTCTCCTCTCTCAATCTCTCAATCTCTCAATCTCTCCTCTCTCAATCTCTCCTCTCTCAATCTCTCCTCTCTCAATCTCTCCTCTCTCAATCTCTCCTCTCTCAATCTCTCCATCTCTCCTCTCTCAATCTCTCCATCTCTCCTCTCTCAATCTCTCCATCTCTCCTCTCTCAATCTCTCCTCTCTCAATCTCTCAATCTCTCCTCTCTCAATTTCAATCTCTACTCTCTACTCTCTACTCTCTACTCTCTACTCTCTACTCTCTACTCTCTACTCTCTACTCTCTACTCTCTACTCTCTACTCTCTACTCTCTACTCTCTACTCTCTACTCTCTACTCTCTACTCTCTACTCTCTACTCTCTACTCTCTACTCCCTCCTTTTCTCCTGGGCAGAACACTGGCTTTTATCTTCAGGTGGCAATGGTGATTAGTGTCAGCTGCTTCTTGACGAGGGGGCGGGGTCAGCTCCAATCACCAATTAGCCTGGTGTTGACCAATCAGCTGGTTGGGGAGTACTTCCGGAAGCCATCTCCTGAAACACACACTCAAATACAAAACAGAACACAGAAACTGGGGAACGTAACACCAACTAATTACAGCATTACCACAGAAATGGAAGAGGCAGGTAGAAGGGGATAAAAGGAAGGAACTTGTATGTCGGTTCTGTATTAAAGAACATAAATGGTTAAAGAAAAGTGTGATAAATAAAAACATATACCAATTTCATTTAAGGACCAAAAAAATGACAGCTGTGCCATATAAATTGCAAAATAGTTGGGAAGAGATTTCCGATGTACCCATTCCATGGCACATGGTTTATGAATTGATACGCAAAACAATGCCGGATTCAAAACTTTGAATTTTTCAATTTAAATTATTATACAAAATTCTTGCAGCCAATAAAGTGTTATATATATGGGGGATACAATCTTCCCAGCTCTACAGAATTTGCTGCGAACAGACAGAATCATTAGTTCACTTGTTTTGGTACCTTCTATATGTAGCTTGTTTTGGGTCGCAGGTTCAGGAATGGCTGAAGAATATAAACATTTACCTTGAGCTAACTCTGCAGATAGCACTCCTGGGTGATCTGAAAAGCCATAGTCAATCAATCAATAATATACTAATTATTTGAGCAAAAATGTTTATTTTTAATTTACAAGAATAGAATAGAAAGGTTCAGTACTTTTGTGAAGCATCACAGCACAGTTGAAAAATATATGGCAAATGGAAATCCAAAATGGATGATGTTGAGAGATAGATGGGAGGGCTGAAGGGTGGGACTAATGGCAAGATAACCAATGTAAAACATACGGGGTCTGTAAAATGTTTATAGGTTCACAAAATTTGTGAAATACCACAGTTACAAATAGAAAACAAACTGGATGGACATCAGAAATAGAGGAAGGACTGAAAACAAACAAAATATAACTATTGTAAAATAAATTGTGTCTGTAAAATGTGTATAATATGTATAAACTGAAGGTAGAAGCCGAAGTGTTTATTAGTTTACTCCCATTGGGGGAAGGGTGGTAGGGTTTGGGGAGTAATAAAGATATATTCTTAAAAAAGTATGTATGTATATATAGGTATAGGTATGTATATATGTATATATGTATGTATATATGTATATGTGTATGTATATATAGGTATATGTATGTATATATGTGTATGTGTATGTATATATGTATGTATATATAGGTATGTATATGTATATATGTGTATATGTATGTCTATATAGGTATGTGTATGTATATATGTGTATATGTATGTATATATAGGTATGTGTATGTATATATGTATATATCTATGTATATATGTGTATGTGTATGGATATATATATTTACCCCAAAAACATATTGGGGATTGGAAATGATGCAGACAATTACATTGATGGAAGCAACAATGTTTTCGCAATATTAAGCTGATCCTCCCCTTAAGAAGAACATTTTAAAAAGGAGTGTTGTGTCTTCCACATGTGAGCTGAATAAAGAGTCCCACCGAAACCGGCCCCCGAAACCGGCCCCCGAAACCGGCCCCCGAAACCGGCCCCCGAAACCGGCCCCCAGACAGTTGTCGAGAGTGGTGGACATGAAAAGAAAGCACACTGGGAGACTTGCAGTCTGTGTCGACCAATGGCATACATGCACAGTATCGCACCGATTTATGTGAACAGTGATGTCGGGGTACAGGCTGCAACTCGTTTCTGCGCCCTCCGCATTTTAAACGGCGTTATTACGTCGACTGTTCCCAAGGCCTCGGTGCTCGTTTTGAGTGAAGAGATTTCCAGTGTGGTTCCGATGTCAGAGGTCCAGGATGGCTGGTACAACCGGTATTTCCCGGGTTTCTCAAAAAGTGACGGGACTTTTTGCATCCCATTTTTAGACCTGCGACCCTAAACAAGAACCTCAGGATACAAAACATTTCAGAATGTTCACAAACAGGCCGGTTGTTACAGTCAGTGCCCACGGCCGATTGGTTCACCTCCATCAACCTGAAGGACACGTATGTGACAATTAATCGTCCTCACAGAAAGTTCCTGATGTCCCATTTCGAGGCTGTAGCATACAAGTTTCTGGTTCTCCCTTTCGGTATTTCCCCTCTTGCCTCGCACTATCACCCAAGTTGCGGAGGCGGGTTTGGCACCTAGTGTGGTGTCTGGGGCTCAGGATATTGGACTACCTGGATGATTGGCTGGTGGTAGCGGGGTTGAGGGGGGCAGGTGGTGTTACATCCATGTTAGTTTCCCATGTTCAGTTTCTGGGTTTCATAGTCAATCAAGAGAAGAGCTGTTTGACTCCATCTCAGTGCATTCTGTTTCTGGGACTCGAGTTAGTCGAGAATCGTGTGTTCTTATACCCGCAGATGGCTGGGTCACATGTGCCTGTGCTTATTGGGGATGATGGCTTCTTTGATGGACGTGGTTTCCCCCGGGCTGTTGCTGATGCAACCCGTTCCAGCAGTGGGTGATAGACACTCACTTGGACGCATCGTGCCACCGAAACCGGCCCCTCTGGGTGTCCCATCATGGATACGGGCTCTGGCTCGGTGTGCGGACCTCCCGGCTGTTGTCGCTAGGGACCCCTATTGGCCGGGTTATGTATTATGTATTTCTATATTTATTTTACCTTTATTTAACTAGGCAAGTCAGTTAAGAACAAATTCTTATTTACAATGACGGCCTACCCCGGCCAAACCTGGACGACGCTGGGCCAATTGTGCGCCGTTCTATGGGACTCCCAATCACGGCCGGATGTGATACAGCCTACATTTGAACCAGGGACTGTAGTGATGCCTCCTGCACTGAGATGCAGTGCCTTAGACCACTGTGCCACTCGGGAGCCCGAGGGAGGGGTGCGCTGTGCCACTCGGGAGCCCGAGGGAGGGGGAGCTGTGCCACTCGGGAGCCCGAGGGAGGGGGAGCTGTGCGAGGGAAGCTCCAATTGGGGACAATGTTCATAGTGTTCAGGCATTTTTTCCTGTTGTTGCCAACGTGCTGATGATGAGGACTAACAGGACTAACAGGAGGACAGTGGTGGTGATGAGGACTAACACCAGGACAGTGGTGGTGATGAGGACTAACAGCAGGACAGTGGTGGTGATGAGGACTGACAGCAGGACAGTGGTGGTGATGAGGACTAACAGCAGGACAGTGGTGGTGATGAGGACTAACACCAGGACAGTGGTGGTGATGAGGACTAACAGCAGGACAGTGGTGGTGATGAGGACTAACACCAGGACAGTGGTGGTGATGAGGACTAACAGCAGGACAGTGGTGGTGCACATCAACTGAAAGAGATGGGTGTGGTCTTGCTACCCCCTATCTTTGTCTCGCTTCCTACTGCGGCGGAGTATTACACATTTGTCCTCGCTCTTGGCAATGTATCTCCATATCCAGGGAGAGGCGCCCCACTTTCGGGAGAGGAGGCTGGGTTGTCTCCCAGATATGGTGAAATGTTCGTCTGTTTTCCTTGATAAAGGGACCTGAGCGCTCCGTTGGGAACGGATGCTATCTCTCACCAGTGGCCTTGAACCTTCCTTTACGCATTTTCCCCATGTGGACCTGATTCAGCCCACGCGGGACAGGGTGCGTCGGGAGGCCTTGTCGTTGATCAGTGTGGCTCTCTGTTTGGCCGAAACGATCTTGGTTTCTTTTAGGGAGGGAACCTGTGGCGACTTCTGTAACGCTAAGAGACGAAACTAATCAAATCAAATTGTATTAGTCACATGCGCCGAATACAACAGGTGTAGGTAGACCTTACAGTGAAATGATTACTTACGAGCCTCTAACCAACGGTGCAGTTAAAAAAAAAAATATGAGTAAGAAAAATAGATAAAAGTAACAAGTAACTAGTGTGTAACTGTACTCTGGTTTCTGTTCAGTAGAGACACACTGTTCTTATATCTTAGGTAACTCTACATCTTTCATGACTGTAATATTAGTATAATATTAGTATATATATTAATATTAGTACTGTAACATCAGTGGATGCGTCACGATCGACTGCAGAGCCTAGATCATCAATCTCTTTAGATAGAGTAGATAATGCATATACCGTTTGACCACTCAGTTTGTATTGACTGCTGTGTGGACATGAATAAACTTGAACTTATATCTTGAACTTGGAAACAGATTCCAAAAGCGACTTAAAAGTTACAGTATTACACTCTGGACAACGGGAAGAGAATTTATTATTTAATTAATAACGCTTTCGTCTTGACCTCTACTTCGGTGTAAATTCCTGTGTGTTATGATGTGGCCTCCAGTACAGTCAGACGTGTGTGTGTGTGTGTGTGTGTGTGTGTGCAGTTCTGTACTTTTAATGGCTTGTTCCTGTTCAGTGTTTCTTGCCTTAGTGACAGATGTAGGATGTTAATTTGAGCCAGTTTGCTACAGCAGGAAAATAATTATAATGAATGGACATGTTTGTAGGGGTTGATACAAAATCAAGTCTGCAATGTCAAAGTGGAAATTACAAACTTCAGAAGCTTTTTAATTAACTAGAAGACTAAGCCATTTAGGTAGTAAAAAAAAAAACATACAAAATGAATTGATAAAATATTGAATTTGGCCTTTACTACTATAGCCCATAGATGTACATTCAATTAAACATTCATAAATGGCAAAAAAGACAGTCAGAAAATAAATCATGAGGATTAAGGTGTTGACGTGTCTGTCCTTAATCTAGGAGACATAAGAACATTCAGGAAATATTTTTGTTAAATTGGACACATATTTAACGACCTCCATATTTCCATTCATTAATTTGTATGTATCAGACGAGTCCCGTGACACTTGAAGGGGTCAAAGAGCAAAGTGGAGAACATGGTGTTAGTGAGAGTCTCATCTTTCCAAAGTTGACCAAACCGTTCGGACACTACAGACATTTTTGTGAGAAGAGACATTTTTGTGAGAAGAGATATTTTTGTGAGAAGACGGATTTTTTCGCCGTGTCTCATGGTCTGACAAAACACTTTCTCTCTCTCAATTCAAATTAGATTTCAATTCAATTTAAAGGCTTTATTGGCATGGGAAACATATGTTAACATTGCCAAAGCAAACAAAATAAACAAAAGTGAAATAAACAATACAAAATTAACAGTAAACATTACTTTAACAAAAGTTCCTAAAGATTAAAGACATGTCAAATCTCATATTATGTCTATATACAGTGTTGTAATGATAGTTAAAGTACAAAAGGGAAAATACATTTACAATGGTGTTTGTTCTTCACTGGTTGCCCTTTTCTTGTGGCAACAGGTCACAAATCTTGCTGCTGTGATGGCACACTGTGGTATTTCACCCAGTAGATATGGAGGTTTATCAAAATTGGATTTGTTTTCGAATTCTTTGTGGGTCTGTGTAATCTGAGGGAAATATGTGTCTATAATATGGTCATACATTTGGCAGGAGGTTAGGAAGTGAATCTCAGTTTCCATCTCATTTTGTGGGCAGTGTGCACACAGCCCAGCCTGTCTCTTTCTCTCACTCTCTGTCCCGGGGCAGTGTGGGGTCTGTTTGTGAACAGAACCCCAGGACTCTATCTGATTATCATTCTCTCTCTCTCTCTCTCTCTCTCTCTCTCTCTCTCTCTCTCTCTCTCTCTCTCTCTCTCTCTCTCTCTCTCTCTCTGTTCTCTCTCTCTGATTATCTCTTACTGTTCTCTCTCTCTGTTCTCTCTGATTATCTCTCTCTGTTTCTGTTCTCTCTCTCTCTGTTCTCTCTCTCTCTGATTATCTATCTCTGTTCTCTCTCTCTCTCTCTCTCAGATGATCTCTCTCTCTGTTCTCTCTCTCTCTCTCTCTCTCTCCTTTCTCCCCAATATGTACGCATGAATACAGTCTCAAGAACATACCTTGTTGGAATATTAAGTCTGCTATGTTACTAAATCACCAAGAAACGACACTAAATCCCATGCCTTGTTACAGAAGCTTGTTTTTTAATTACCGTATGTGGAAGTAACCCTATTTAGCTAATGGCTTTAAAGTCCCCATTCTCCGGTCAAATTAGGCTTCCCCATTGGTTGGTTGCCTTAATCAGGAACAGCGATTTCACGTCAGTCTACTAGTTTAAACTGGTATAAACTGGTATAAATAACTCCATTTTTCTCACCTTGTTCATCTTGACAGGGGACACATCACCTGACTGTACATCTGTGTGTCAGTGTGTTCCATCTTAAACCAAACAGCAGTGGACAACAGTCACACTGGAAAATATGACACTGTAACGTCCTGACCAGAGTTCGTATGTGTTTTGCTTGTGTAGTGTTGGTCAGGACGTGAGCTGGGTGGGAATTCTATGTCGTGTATCTAGTTTGTCTAGTTTGTCACTAGGAGATGTTTAGTTAACCTGTCTGCACTAGGAGATGTTTAGTTAACCTGTCTGTCTGCACTAGGAGGTGTTTAGTTAACCTGTCTGTCTGCACTAGGAGATGTTTCGTTAACCTGTCTGCACTAGGAGGTGTTTAGTTAACCTGTCTGTCTGCACTAGGAGGTGTTTAGTTAACCTGTCTGCACTAGGAGGTGTTTAGTTAACCTGTCTGTCTGCACTAGGAGGTGTTTAGTTAACCTGTCTGTCTGCACTAGGAGGTGTTTAGTTAACCTGTCTGCACTAGGAGGTGTTTAGTTAACCTGTCTGTCTGCACTAGGAGATGTTTAGTTAACCTGTCTGCACTAGGAGATGTTTAGTTAACCTGTCTGCACTAGGAGATGTTTAGTTAACCTGTCTGTCTGCACTAGGAGATGTTTCGTTAACCTGTCTGCACTAGGAAGTGTTTAGTTAACCTGTCTGTCTGCACTAGGAGATGTTTCGTTAACCTGTCTGCACTAGGAGGTGTTTAGTTAACCTGTCTGTCTGCACTAGGAGGTGTTTAGTTAACCTGTCTGTCTGCACTAGGAGGTGTTTAGTTAACCTGTCTGTCTGCACTAGGAGGTGTTTAGTTAACCTGTCTGCACTAGGAGGTGTTTAGTTAACCTGTCTGTCTGCACTAGGAGATGTTTAGTTAACCTGTCTGTCTGCACTAGGAGGTGTTTAGTTAACCTGTCTGCACTAGGAGGTGTTTAGTTAACCTGTCTGTCTGCACTAGGAGGTGTTTAGTTAACCTGTCTGCACTAGGAGATGTTTAGTTAACCTGTCTGCACTAGGAGGTGTTTAGTTAACCTGTCTGTCTGCACTAGGAGATGTTTCGTTAACCTGTCTGCACTAGGATGTGTTTCGTTAACCTGTCTGCACTAGGAGATGTTTAGTTAACCTGTCTGTCTGCACTAGGAGGTGTTTAGTTAACCTGTCTGTCTGCACTAGGAGGTGTTTAGTTAACCTGTCTGCACTAGGAGGTGTTTAGTTAACCTGTCTGTCTGCACTAGGATGTGTTTAGTTAACCTGTCTGTCTGCACTAGGATGTGTTTAGTTAACCTGTCTGCACTAGGATGTGTTTAGTTAACCTGTCTGCACTAGGAGGTGTTTAGTTAACCTGTCTGTCTGCACTAGGATGTGTTTAGTTAACCTGTCTGTCTGCACTAGGAGGTGTTTAGTTAACCTGTCTGCACTAGGAGGTGTTTAGTTAACCTGTCTGCACTAGGAGGTGTTTAGTTAACCTGTCTGTCTGCACTAGGAGGTGTTTAGTTAACCTGTCTGCACTAGGAGGTGTTTAGTTAACCTGTCTGCACTAGGAGGTGTTTAGTTAACCTGTCTGCACTAGGACATAGGAATTAAACATACACATTTCAAGAGTTTATAGTTATTATAAACTACATGACCAAAAGTATGTGGACACCTGCGGGTCAAACGTCTCATTCCAAAATCATGGGCATTAATATGGAGTTAGTCGCCCCTTTGCTGCTAGAACAGCCTCCACTCTTCTGGGAAGGCTTTCCACTAGATGTTGGAACATTGCTGCTATAACAGCCTCCACTCTTCTGGGAAGGCTTTCCACTAGATGTTGGAACATTGCTGCTATAACAGCCTCCACTCTTCTGGGAAGGCTTTCCACTAGATGTTGGAACATTGCTGCTGTAACAGCCTCCACTCTTCTGGGAAGGCTTTCCACTAGATGTTGGAACATTGCTGCTATAACAGCCTCCACTCTTCTGGGAAGGTTTTACACTAGATGTTGGAACATTGCTGCTATAACAGCCTCCACTCTTCTGGGAAGGCTTTCCACTAGATGTTGGGACATTGCTGCTATAACAGTCTCCACTCTTCAGGGAAGGCTTTCCACTAGATGTTGGAACATTGCTGCTATAACAGCCTCTACTCTTCTGGGAAGGCTTTCCACTAGACGTAGGAACATTGCTGTGGGGGACTTGCTTCCATTCAGCCACAAGAGCATTAGTGAGGTTGGTCACTGATGTGGGGTGATTAGGGCTGGCTCGCAGTCTGCGTTCCAATTCATCTCCCCATTTGTTTGATGGGGTTGAGGTCAGGGCACTGTGCAGGCCAGTCAAGTTCTTCCACATCGATCTCGACAAACCATTTCTGTATGGACCTCACTTTGTGCATGGGGGCAATGTGATGTTGAAACAGGTTGCCAAAAAGTTGTAACTATTGAATCATCGAGAATGTCATTGTATGTTATAGCATTAAGATTTCCCTTCATTGGAACTAAGGGGCCTAGCCGGGAACCATGAAAAACAGTCCAAGACCATTATTCCTCCTCCACCAAACTTTACACTATGCATTGAGGCAGGTAGAGTTCTCCTGGTTTCCGCCAAACCCAGATTCGTCCGTTGGACTGCCAGATGGTGAAGCGTGATTCATCACTCCAGAGAACGCGTTTCCACTGCTCCAGAGTCCAATGGCGGCGGAGCTTTACACCACTACGGCCGACGCTTGGCATTGCGCATGGTGATCTTAGGTTTGTGTGCGGCTGCTCGGCCACGGAAACCCATTTCATGAAGGCTCCCGACGAACAGTTCTTGTGCTGACGTTGCTTCCAGAGGCAGTTTGGAACTCGGTAGTGAGTGGTGCAACCGAGGACAGACAATTTTCACAAGCTACGCGGTTCAGCACTCGTCGGTCCCGTTCTGTGAGCTTGTGTGGCCTACCACTTCGCAGCTGAGCCGTTGTTGCACCTGGACGTTTCCACTTCAAAATAACAGAACTTACTAGTTGACTGGGGCAGCTGAAATAGGGCAGAAATTTGACAAACTGATTTATTGGAAAGGTGGCATCCTATGACGGTGCCACGTTGAAAGTCACTGAGCTCTTCAGTCAGGCCACTCTACTGTCAATGTTTGTGATTGCAGATTGCATGGCTGTGTGGTCAATTTATACACCTGTCAGCAATGGATGTGACTGAAATAGCCAAATTTACTCATTTGAAGGGGTGTCCACATACTTTTGTATATTTCGTGTATGGGTATGGTTAAAAGCTTATGGAAAGGAATTCAAAATGTACAAATGTACTTTGTCTGTCGTGTTTTAAAAAAGAAGAAAAAAAAACATCACACACAACCCTAAGTTAAATGCAGCCCTAAAGCCTAAAAATAGTTATTTTGACTTCTTAGACTTAACCGTGTGGAAATGCTGTTAAAGGCATATGACAAGGACGTGATTTCTAAGATGTAACCTACAGTAAAGTTATGGTAATGAGATGCAGGTAAACATTATGAATGTCTGTTCAGGATCTTTCTGTTTTTCTCCCGGATGGTCTCGTCACTTCAGGTGACCTGACATCCAGCTCCCAGCGCCAACATCCCACAACCCCCCTCAGGTAACTGCAAATGCATAGCTAATGAACCGTTGAATCCTACCTAACCACCGAAAGGGAGTTACATTTCAGATCATGAAACGATGTTGGAATGTCATGTAGAATTACTGTTTTAAAATGTATTTTAATTTATTATTTTTTTCTCTCAAAATAAGCTTAACTTGTGAGCTTACAACTTAAAAACTGATATTTTTTGTTTGTTTATTGTGTCATTTTCATTCATCAAAGTGTGATGTCGATTGAAACTTCCTTGGGTTAAGAGGGCAATGTTTTGCAAATCTGAACAGATACCAATCAATGGCAGACAAAAAAATTATTGATCAATTGACTTTTTAAAGTGTTGCCCTTAGCCGAAAGGTTGCAAGAGAAAATCCCCGAGCTGACAAGGTAAAAATCTGTCGTTCTGCCCCTGAACAAGGCAGTTAACCCACTGTTCCTAGACCAGTTAACCCACTGTTCCTAGACCAGTTAACCCACTGTTCCTAGACCAGTTAACCCACTGTTCCTGGTCCAGTTAACCCACTGTTCCTAGACCAGTTAACCCACTGTTCCTAGACCAGTTAACCCACTGTTCCTAGACCAGTTAACCCACTGTTCCTAGGCCGTCATTAAAAATAAGAATTTGTTCTTAACTGACTTGCCTAGTTTAAATAAAGGTAAAATATAAAAATTGGAGTCAACATGGGCCAGCATCCCTGTGGAACGCTTTCGACACCTTGTAGAATAATCCATGCCCCAACAAATTGAGGCTGTTCCTCAAGGTGTTCCTAATGTTTCTGTAAACTCAGAGTATACATTATACTTATCTAGCAGTTGTGATGATTACTGTAGTTAGTCTGAATGATGGAATTAATCCACTCCCTTCCTTCCCTGGAATCCTAATCTTAATCCAAAGATTATTCTCTGGAAAGGAGAGAAATGCTGCAGATCATCTCATTTTAAAACAGGCTGTGTGTTGCGACTCTCACTTCCAGGTTAGAATAAACAGAAAGGCTCGTCGGGATTGTCGTTGCCTAAAGTGCACAGTAAGGATGTGATAAATCACTAATTAATTAATGCCATCAGTCAATCACACAGTACCCATAGGATTAGAGTCATTAGGCCTACATTATCCGATATGTCAGATTCTAATACATTATCCGATATGTCAGATTCTAATACATTATCCGATATGTCAGATTCTAATACATTATCCGATATGTCAGATTCTAATACATTATCCGATATGTCAGATTCTAATACATTATCCGATATGTCAGATTCTAATACATTATCCGATATGTCAGATTCTAATACATTATCCGATATGTCAGATTCTAATACATTATCCGATATGTCAGATTCTAATACATTATCCGATATGTCAGATTCTAATACATTATCCGATATGTCAGATTCTAATACATTATCCGATATGTCAGATTCTAATACATTATCCGATATGTCAGATTCTAATACATTATCCGATATGTCAGATTCTAATACATTACCCGATATGTCAGATTCTAATACATTATCCGATATGTCAGATTCTAATACATTATCCTTCGTATCATGTCATTATCTTTACATGTCTTCTCTGTTCAGTTGATTCATCTGATTGAAATTATATCGTCTGCATATAATATAGATTGACAGCGTGATTACTGTCCTCATCATATCAATGAATATATCATACCATTCCACAGTAATGTTCAGACATGTATCTAATATACTATGCATGACTACTAGGACATTGGCTCAGGGATATATTGCTCATTTCCTGTAGAATTTGTGCGCGCACACACAAAAATCAAATCAAATTTATTTATATAGCCCTTCTTACATCAGCTGATATCTCAAAGTGCTGTACAGAAACCCAGCCTAAAACCCCAAACATCAAGCAATGCAGGTGTAGAAGCATGGTGGCTAGGAAAAACTCCCTAGAAAGGCCAAAACCTAGGAAGAAACCTAGAGATGAACCAGGCTATGAGGGGTGGCCAGTCCTCTTCTGGCTGTGCCGGGTGGAGATTATAACCGAACATGGCCAAGATGTTCAAATGTTCATAAATGACCAGCAAGAAAGAGAGAAAGAGAGAAATAGAGAGAGCATACTTAAATTCACACAGGACAACGGATAAGACAGGAGAAGTACTCCAGATATGTACATTGATACAGTATATTATATAACAGTATATTATATAACAGTACATTATACGATTATATGTATATTACATACAGTGTTTTAAATAACGGTATATTATAAAACAGTATTTTATATAACAGTATATTATAAAACAGTATATTATATTATATAACAGTTTAGTCTCATAGGGCGGTGTAATATTGGCCCAGCGCCATCCAGGTTAGGGGAGGGTTTGACCGAGGTAGGCCATCGTTGTAAAATAAAGTTTTTTTAAAAAGTACTATATATATATATAACAGTATATTTTATGTAATATGCTGTCATATAATATACTGTTAAATAACATACAGTATCAATGTACTGTTATATTATGTGCCGTTATATAATATACTATTATATCATATACTATTATATCATATGCTGTTATATAATATACTATTATATCATATACTGTTATATAATATACTATTATATCATATACTGTTATATAATATACTATTATATCATATACTGTTATATAATATACTGTATCAATGTACTGTTACATAATATATTGTTATATAATATACTATTATATAATATAATTTTATATAATATACTGTATCAATGTACTGTTATATAGTATACTGTTATATAATATACTGTACCGATGTATTGTTATACAATATACTGTTATTTAATATACTGTATTACTGTACTGTTATATAATATAGTGTTATATAATATATTGTATCAGTGTACTGTTACTGTTATATAATATAGTGTTATATACTATACTGTATCAATGTACTGTTATATAATAAACTTTAATTTAATATACTGTATCAATGTACTGTTATATAGTATACTGTTATATAATATAATGTACCAATGTATTGTTATACAATATACTGTTATTTAATATACTGTATCAATGTACTGTTATATAATATAGTGCTATATCATGTACTGTTACTGTTGTGTAATATATTGTTGTATAATATACTGTGTCAATGTACTGTAATTAAATATGCTGTTATATAACATACTGTATCGATGTACTATTATATAATATACTGTAATTTAATATACTGTACAGTTATATAATATATTGTTATATACTATACTGTATCATTGTATTGTTGCTGTTATATAATATAGTGTTATTTAATAAACTGTTATGTAATATACTGTAGTGATGTCCCTTTACTGGAAGTAAGGGGCCTATCAGGAACCATGAACACAGTCCCAGACCATTATTCCTCCTCCACCAAACTTTACAGTTGGCACTATGCATTCGGGCATGTAGCGTTCTCCTAGCATCCGCAAAACCCAGATTCGTCCGTCGGACTGCCAGATGGTGAAGCGTGATTCACCACTACAGAGAATCCATTTCCACTGCTCCAGCGTCCAACGGTGGCGAGCTTTACACCACTCCAGCCGACACTTGGCATTGCGCATGGTGGTTTTAGGATTGTGTGCTGCTGCTTGGCCATGGAAACCCATTTCATGAAGCTAACAAAGAACATTTTTTGTGCTGAACTTGTTTACTCGGTAGTGAGTGTTGCAACCGAGGACAGATTATTTTTACACACTACACGGTTCAACACTCGGCGGTCCCGTTCTTTGAGTTTGTGTGGCCTACCACATTGCGATTGAGCCGTTGTTGCTCCTAGACGTTACAGTTGACCCGGGCAGCTCTAGCAGGGCAGAAATTTGACAAACTGATTTATTGGAAAGTTTGCATCCTCTGACGGTGTGCTTGATTTTATACACCTGTCAACAACGGGTGTGGCTGAAATAGCCCAATCCACTAATTTGAAGTAATGTCCACATACTTTTGTATATATAGTTTGTATGTTGCATGAATTCACAATGAAAATACAATGAAGTGATATAACTGTTACTCTCACATTTTCCACATATATTTTCCACTTTCTACGCTTGACAAGCAGTTCCCTTATTCCACCACTTTGCACTGTAAGTACGCATGGTCGCGGCTGTGAGTACGCATGGTCACGGCTGTGAGTACGCATGGTCACGGCTGTGAGTACGCATGGTCACGGCTGTGAGTACACATGGTCACGGCTTTGCTATATTTACTCACACTCTCAAGCAAACGTTCATATTGATAACTCTCACACTTTGCGTGGAAATGATCCCACGCATGGTTCACGCACAGATTTCTGCCTACGCATGATTGATAAATGAGGCTCCTGGCCTTTAATACATTGGTACACAGCGTGGAAAAATCCTGCTCTCATCAAAGAGAGAAAGACAAGCATCATGTCGTCTTGCAAAGTGATGCCTGCCAAGTTTTATTTGGAGCTCTACGTTGTACATTTGAATAAGCCTCTCAAAACCAATCCAGAACACGGATTTTCGATAAGCGTTGGATTGGATTAATTATAAAACGAAAAACCATTGCTAATGTGAGGCGATAAAGACAGTTGCTAATGTTGCTGACAGTGAGCTGAATCCCCCCAAAATAAAAACAAATAAAATAGAATAATATTACATGTGATTTTCTTGCCAAGTTCAGGATTTTGTTGTAGTTTATTATGGCTGCCGTGAGGGATGACGACTGCAGTTTCAACAGAAAAATGGCTGGAAGGAATTCAACCAAACTAACATTGTGGAAAAATACCGTTCCCAGTGCACCACCACAAAGGAACACCAACAATCTATAATTATTAAGTATTAGTTGTACATTTTGTTCAGAGTAACTAAAATTAAGAAATTAACATGTCTAATTAATAATATCGTCCCTTTTTTTCCTAATGTGCTTGCTCTTCTTCTACCATATTGTAGCTAACGCTCCCCTTCCCTCACGCTGGGACAACTAACCATGTTGAGGTGTGAGAGATGGAGGAATTATTCTGCCATGGAATGTCAGAGCCAGTTAAAAAGGTCCAGGTGTGACGTTAGCCAGCATCATGTGTTCTGTCAGTCAGTCTCAGGAGCGGTGAGGGCACTGCACCATGAGATGGAGGAGGCTGATTGGACCGGAGAGCTGGAGAGGTGGGGAGCCCGGCCTGGCTAGAGGCTGGGGGGCACAGACAGAGGGAGGGCTGGGGGAGGGAGGGGTGGACGGCCAGGGGAGAAGTAGAGAGGGAGGAAGGCCCTGTCTGCTTGTGTTGCTACTGCAGAGTGCTCTGGAGCGAATAAATACTTTAAGCAATTAACACTGTTGCCCTTGAACGTTCATGGCAACACACAACTTCATACATACAGTATGGTCGATTCATCGTTTTACTTTCAGTGCTTCATTTGGAAAAGCAATAGAATATTTTAGTATATTTGTAAATACATATTTTTAAATCTTATAAATATTTGTACAATCAATATCATAATTTCTAAAGTAAGTTTTGGTCTGTAGAGATACATAAGCAATCGAGTAAACATTTTTCTACTTGTTATTATTTTATTTGACCTTTTATTATAGATAATTGAGGGCGCTTGCCAGTAAGCATTTCGCAGCACCGTTTCAGTTTACTGTTAAAAGTGTGTACGTCACGTTCTGACCATAGTTCTTTTGTGTTTTCGTTGGTCCTCTCCTTCGTCAACCACAGAAGAAAGCCTTACAGAACCACCCACCATAACAGGACCAAGCAGCGTGGGAATGGGAAGCACCACCCACCATAACAGGACCAAGCAGCGTGGGAATGGGAAGCACCACCCACCATAACAGGACCAAGCAGCGTGGTAACGCGCAGCACCACTCACCATAACAGGACCAAGCAGCGTGGGAATGGGAAGCACCACCCACCACAACAGGACCAAGCAGCGTGGTAACGGGCAGCACCACCCACCATAACAGGACCAAGCAGCGTGGGAATGGGAAGCACCACCCACCATAACAGGACCAAGCAGCGTGGGAATGGGAAGCACCACCCACCATAACAGGACCAAGCAGCGTGGGAATGGGAAGCACCACCCACCATAACAGGACCAAGCAGCGTGGGAATGGGAAGCACCACCCACCATAACAGGACCAAGCAGCGTGGTAACGCGCAGCACCACTCACCATAACAGGACCAAGCAGCGTGGGAATGGGAAGCACCACCCACCATAACAGGACCAAGCAGCGTGGTAACGGGCAGCACCACCCACCATAACAAGACCAAGCAGCGTGGTAACGCGCAGCACCACTCACCATAACAGGACCAAGCAGCGTGGGAATGGGAAGCACCACCCACCATAACAGGACCAAGCAGCGTGGTAACGGGCAGCACCACCCACCATAACAGGACCAAGCAGCGTGGGAATGGGAAGCACCACCCACCATAACAGGACCAAGCAGCGTGGGAATGGGAAGCACCACCCACCATAACAGGACCAAGCAGCGTGGTAACGGGCAGCACCACCCACCATAACAGGACCAAGCAGCGTAGGAATGGGAAGCACCACCCACCATAACAGGACCAAGCAGCGTGGTACCGGGCAGCACCACCCACCATAACAGGACCAAGCAGCGTGGGAATGGGAAGCACCACCCACCATAACAGGACCAAGCAGCGTGGGAATGGGAAGCACCACCCACCATAACAGGACCAAGCAGCGTGGGAATGGGAAGCACCACCCACCATAACAGGACCAAGCAGCGTGGGAATGGGAAGCACCACCCACCATAACACCGTTTATGTTTACTGTTAACTGTGTACTTGACCAATAAATATAGTTTTGATCTGAACCCTGACATTGATCACATTTTTACGCAGATAATTCACATCATAATTACAACTACTGTGATGAATGTAAGACCTCAGAGTTGGAACATACAGTCTATAACCATAAGGTCGGCTAATCACATCCATGACAGAATTAAGCTACAATGAATGCTCTTCCATGCTTTAGTCAGATATTCTGCATTCTGGAGCAGCTCTGTGGTGGTATATGACGGCCATTGGAGGTCCTGACTAACCTGGAGCAGCTCTGTGGTGGTATTTGATGGCCATTGGAGGTCCTGACTAACCTGGAGCAGCTCTGTGGTGGTATTTGATGGCCATTGGAGGTCCTGACTAACCTGGAGCAGCTCTGTGGTGGTATATGACGGCCATTGGAGGTCCTGACTAACCTGGAGCAGCTCTGTGGTGGCTTAAGATGGCCATTGGAGGTCCTGACTAACCTGGAGCAGCTCTGTGGTGGTATATGATGGCCATTGGAGGTCCTGACTAACCTGGAGCAGCTCTGTGGTGGCTTAAGATGGCCATTGGAGGCCCTGACTAACCTGGAGCAGCTCTGTGGTGGCTTAAGATGGCCACTACCCTGAGGGCATAACTGAAATCAAATAAAAGTTTATTTGTCACATGACAGAATACAACAGATGTAAACCATACAGTGGAATGCTTCCCTACAACCCCTTCCTCAACAATGCAGAGTTCAACAATATCAATTGCTAGGACTAGATTCAGGTTGAGACTGTTCCACGGTTCTGACTAGAATTCCACAGGGGACTAGATTCAGGTTGAGACTGTTCCACGGTTCTGACTAGAAATCCACAGGGGACTAGATTCAGGTTGAGACTGTTCCACGGTTCTGACTAGAACTGCCCAGGGGACTAGATTCAGGTTGAGAGTGTTCCACGGTTCTGACTAGGACTGAACTGCCCAGGGGACTAGATTCAGGTTGAGACTGTTCCACGGTTCTGACTAGAACTGCCCAGGGGACTAGATTCAGGTTGAGACTGTTCCACGGTTCTGACTAGGACTGAACTGCCCAGGGGACTAGATTCAGGTTGAGACTGTTCCACGGTTCTGACTAGAACTGCCCAGGGGACTAGATTCAGGTTGAGACTGTTCCACGGTTCTGACTAGGACTGAACTGCCCAGGGGACTAGATTCAGGTTGAGACTGTTCCACGGTTCTGACTAGAACTGCCCAGGGGACTAGATTCAGGTTGAGACTGTTCCACGGTTCTGACTAGGACTGAACTGCCCAGGGGACTAGATTCAGGTTGAGACTGTTCCACGGTTCTGACTAGAACTGCCCAGGGGACTAGATTCAGGTTGAGACTGTTCCACGGTTCTGACTAGGACTGAACTGCCCAGGGGACTAGATTCAGGTTGAGACTGTTTCACGGTTCTGACTAGAACTGCCCAGGGGACTAGATTCAGGTTGAGACTGTTCCACGGTTCTGACTAGGACTGCCCAGGGGACTAGATTCAGGTTGAGACTGTTCCATGGTTCTGACTAGAACTGCCCAGGGGACGACTACTACTGTTCTGTAAGTCAATTCCACTCTATGGATATTTGCTTCTTTAATTCAGCTGAATTCTCATTTGAGAGCAAGATCGACTGGTGTAAATCTAAGAAAATGAAAGGACCTAACATCACCCAGCAAAAATGTATTTTTTTATTTCATGAAAAAGACACTGTAAATGAAATATTGTTGTTATTAATGAATGTACATGTTATGAGCCCTGAACACTCCAATTGAATCCAGGTTCAGTCCAGCGATACACCAACCATGCAAGTGACCCAGTCTGGATGGTTGGCAACACATTGTCCCGAGGCTACTTTTATCCAAGAAAACTTTTCTTTGCTCTGTTTACTCCTCATTCTGAATTCCCACTTCCATCTCTGGGACATTTATTTTGTGTATCCGAGTTGCTGTTGGATAGATTATATAACGCTATTTGCAAGTCATTTTGAAATTACACTTCGATTTCTCTACCCACATCTCTTCATCAGAGGGATATGACAGGTGCAGGCAGATGATGCCTGTGTCCCAAACGGTAGCCTATTCCCTATATAGTGCACTACCTTTGACCAGATCCTTATGGGCTCAATAGTGCACTAAATAGGGAATAGTGTGTCATTCGGGACGTAGGCGATGTCAGATTGTATCTGCTTTTGATGTTATGACTTGTTTACCACTGGAAATGAACACGGCCTCGGCTCTCAGGAGGCAGGAGCTCCACTCGTCTTCTGCACATAGGAGAGCAGTCACCTCGGGATACATCAAATGTATTTCTGCCCGTAGTCCCGTACTTACAGAGACAGAGGTCGATAAGTCGTGATGTTACACTCTAGCACAATCTGGGTAAACGAGTAACATCATCTATGTTTTAAAGTAAGATGGGGGATCAAGGGGAATGTTCATTCAAACTGGATTTTTCTTTTAGGTTTAAAAAAAGAAATAATAATAAAAATGTAAAAGGAGATGATTTTGGGAGTAGATTTCAGATCTGTGACTTTTGAATATCTTGACATTTACCCTAAAAAGTATCCAAATGTGGCCCCTTGTATTTGGCATTAGTTTGAATCTCCCCTGAATCGTACCCTAGGCAACTGAGATAGGACCTCCTGTAGAGCTCTACTGTACATTATAGATGTATTGGTTGAAGCTTGGTGTTTAATTCAAATCTCCCATCATATCTAAGCCAATATGATACCAATCTCAATGAAAATTCGCAAATCAACTTGACTGGAGGTAAACAACACACTCCGCCTCTCATCATGGGCTGTCCAGCCGTTACTGAGAACCACATACGGATCAAAACGAGACTATAACGTCCATAAAGTGACCACTGGATGTAAAAAAAATGCCGGAGTGACAATTAAAAAAAAAAAGAAAAATGTCTAACAATAACTTTTCGCCCTCACATGCTAATTTTTGTCCGTTAATAAGAAACAATGATGTGCTACCTTTTTGTAGCATTTCTAACAATGCTAACATCTTTTCAGACAAATCTCAGAGTTCTAACACCGGGTCCGTTGCTCGGCAACAACACAGCTGCTTGCACCATGCTGCCAGTCAGAAGAAGTGTATGGAACAAACCTAGGCTACTGTGTATTGCTAGCTATATGGTGGTATTCAACCGGAGGTTAATCAATAAATACAAGCAGATATTTTGATTAGCTAGGTAGCTAACTAGCTAATAGGGCTGTTCCTGACTAAAACAAATCTTGGTCGACCGAGAGTCATCTGTTTTTTCGACAAATGGGCTGGTCATAGTTTTATAGAAACACCTTAGGTTTGAATAAAGTCAACTATATGTAGGCTACTGAGCGAATTAGGACAGACACATGACTCGAGAAGGAGCCAGAGACAGCCTAACCAGATTATTTTTAACTGTTCCCAAACGTCCTCCTCCTGTTGCTGGTGGCCTTCACAGATTCTGCCTTTATGTACACCAGGGGTAGGCAACCTTTTCCATTGGGAGTGTAAATTTATTTTACCGTTTCTACCTGATATTAGTTATGATTTTCATATGCACATTTCTTTTGTGGAACAGTTTGATTTCTTTTATAATAAACTATTCGTATCTCAAAATCTTTGTCATGTGATTCATACAAATTATTTCTAAAATGAAAATTATACAAATTTTAAAGTAACTTAGATTGCCATTACCAACTATGTAAAAATTGCCTACAACAAAGCCAACAAATAAAAACATTGCAGCCTGCAGGTAAGACATTTCCTGGTAAAAAATAAATCGCATTGGCTATGCATGGCCTGTCTGCAACAAATTTTAAAACATTGTATCAACTATCAACTTGATCCAGCCCTAAACTTGTGCTAACAAACTTGTAACATTGTTTTCAGGTGCCAGTGAACTCCGGACAGACACAGCTGTGGATTATTTGCACAAGGGATAATAAGTAATAATTTTAAGTAAACTATTTTCTGATGTTTATACCGGATGAGAGCATGACGTTTGTTCCCCTTTCACACAGAGTGGTTGTTGCAAGTGTGAGAGCTGGACAGATTTTTCAAATAGGCTACGTTGAGGAACTAGTGCCATTCTCAATGGATGTGAAAACAGACTTTGTGTCCTTTCTGTTTGAGGTGAAGATTTTTTTTTTTTAGTGGCTCCACAGCTCCCCACACATTTGTGCGCAGTTACAAGTGCTCTATCAACCCCCCAAAAAATTGACCAGTCGACTTAATGGGGTCAGCCTTACTAGCTAACGTTACGCAGCTAAAGTTAGCTTACTTGTATAAAGTCCAGCAGCTGGCCTCTGTAGCTAGCTAACACCAGTCAGCTAAAAAATAGCTAGCTAACAAACAGGCAAATAAAGGTATCTAGCCAATTAACGTAGATTTGTTTTGATTAACTCGGTAGCTAGCTAGCTAACATAACGTTATACCAGTCAGATGAGCTGGATATCTAGCTATATTTTGCCAACTAAGTGTCACGCCCTGACCGTAGATTGCCTTGTATGTTTCTATTTTTAGTTTGGTCAGGGTGTGATGTGGGTGGGTATTCTATGTCTGGGTATTCTATGTTGTAGGTCTAGGTTTTCTGTTTCTGTGTGGTTGGCCTGGTGTGGTTCCCAATCAGAGGCAGCTGTCTATTGTCATCTCTGATTGGGAGCCATAATTAGGTAGCCTGTTTTCTCACTTTTGTTTGTGGGTGGTTGTTTCCTGTTTAGTGTTTTGTTTCACCTTTCAGGACTGTTCGTTTGTCGTTTTTGTTGTTTGTCAAGTGTTTTCGTATTTTTACGAAAAAAATATGACCACTTACCATGCTGCACCTTGGTCCTCCTCTCCTTCTCCAGACGACAATCGTTACACTAAGGTTTTTCAAATAAGGCTGAAGTCATTATGTGTAAACTGCTGATCTAGGCACAAATAAACTAGTGAATGTCCTGCTATGACAGCCAATTAACTGTAGCTAGCTAAGTAACTTTGGGAAACTGCCACGCTACTCACGTTCATTTGCATTGCACAGAGCCAAAGCCAGACATAAAAGAGGACAAGCACATTGCATTTCCTCAAAGAACAACAAAGACCACATGAATCTAGCCAAGAAAACACATTGTTTTGTTAAAAAACAGTAGGCTAGTTATGAAGCGCATATAGTAAATGGTTGAACCCCAAATGCATATGTGACCAGAACCTCAGTTGTGCATGCTAGCATCACTTTACCGTACTCGACTGACATCATCGCTGTTTCAATCATGTGTAGAATAAATTACAGCTCCGGCATAAACTTTTTCTCCTGCTGTCTTGTCATTCTTATAATCCAAATTTGTGCTGACTGATTAACACAGTGTCAAGTTACTTTGAAGTCTGAAATCGCCATGCAAAAGTAAAAAGTAGTCAGGATGCTGCAGGTGATGCATGATGGGTAAAACAACAACCTCACTCAGAACTACAACATCACTCAGAACTACAACATCACTCAGAACTACATCACCCAGAACTACAACATCACTCAGAACTACAACACAGCTCAGGACTACATCACCCAGAACTACAGCAGCACACAGAACTACAACATCACTCAGAACTACATCACCCAGAACTACATCACCCAGAACTACAGCATCACACAGAACTACAACACCACTCAGAACTACATCACCCAGAACTACATCACCCAGAACTACAACATCACTCAGAACTACATCACCCAGAACTACAACACTCAGAATCACTGCTTGTGTGACATTCCGTGTGCAAGACTAGACGTAACATTTTTAACGTAAAGCCGGGACAGTGAAATTATTATGTTATTTTCGGTATGGTTACATGTATTTTTTATGTAACGTTTATTTAACTAGGCACACATAAGACAGGAGGTTACTTAAACCCTTTCAGCAGTCAAATGATAAATCGTGCTCTAGTGGCCTTGTTATTTTTTTATAAACATTATTTCAAAACAACCGCCAAAAATCTGGAGTTTCTGTGTCAAACGGCTTTGTGATATATTCCAGTGATTTATATAAAGTGTAATATTAGGATAAAAACTCAAAGTTGTATACATTTCAACTCTATATCTCACATCATACAGGTATCTTAATTTTTTAAAGACCATAAACATGTTTGAGAGGTGTATATTTTTGTTTCAAAGTAAATTTGCTTAAAACTTCTTCGGGATTGGGGGCAGTATTTTCACGTCTGGATGAAAAGCGTGCCCAAAGTAAACTGCCTGTTCCTCAGGCCCAGAAGCTAGGATATGCATATAATTTATAGATTTGGATAGAAAACACTCTGAAGTTTCTAACACTGTTAGAATCATGTCGGTGAATATAACAGAACTGATTTGGCAGGCAAAAACCCGAGCACAATCCATCCAGGGAATAGTTTTTTGGAGCTTATTGTCTTTTCCACTATTTTCATAGGGAATCCTGATTTATAAGGGCCCTTGTTGCAGTTCCTATGGCCTCCACTAGATGTAAACAGTCTTTAGAAATTGGTTGATGTTTTTCTTTTGAGGAAAGAAGAAGTACGGCTGTAAATTGTTCGTGTCACTGTGAAGGGCTGAAGTCTTTAATTGCGCGTACACAGGAGCGCGCTCCGTGGTATTTTTCTTCGGTATTGAAAACAGATTATAGCGTCTTAACTTTGATCGATTATTTACATTTTGGGATTCCTGAGGAAGGATTAGGAACGTTGTTTGAAATGTTTGGACCAAGTTTACAGGTAACTTATTAGATACTTTGTAGGCATGTTGGGTGAGTTGAAACCGGTGTATTTCTGAATCAAACGCGCCAAATAAATTGACATATTTGAGACATAAAGAAGGACATTATCGAACAAAAGGACCATTTGTGATGTTTCTGGGACATTTTGGAGTGCCAACAGAAGAAGATCTTCATAGGTAAGGCAGATATTATATGGCTATTTCTGACTTTCATGTCGCAGCTCCCTGGTTGAAAATTATTTGTTATGCATTTGTGTGCTGGACGCTGTCCTCAGATAATTGCATGGTTTGCTTTCGCCGTAAAGCCTTTTTGAAATCTGACACGTCGGCTGGATTAACAACGAGTTAAGCTTTATTTTCCTCCTGACTGAGTCAGTTGTCTACTAGTTGTCTCTTCTTCCTGACTGAGTCAGTTGTCTACTAGGTGTCTCTTCTTCCTGACTGAGTCAGTTGTCTACTAGGTGTCTCTTCTTCCTGACTGAGTCAGTTGTCTACTAGTTGTGTCTTCCTCCTGACTAAGTCAGTTGTCTACTAGTTGTCTCTTCTTCCTGACTGAGTCAGTTGTCTACAAGTTGTCTCTTCTTCCTGACTGAGTCAGTTGTCTACTAGTTGTCTCTTCTTCCTGACTGAGTCAGTTGTCTACTAATTGTCTCTTCTTCCTGACTGAGTCAGTTGTCTCTTCTTCCTGACTGAGTCAGGTGTATACTAGGTGTCTTCTTCCTGACTGAGTCAGTTGTCTACTAGTTGTCTCTTCTTCCTGACTGAGTCAGTTGTCTTTTTCTCCTGACTGAGTCAGTTGCCTACTAGGTGTCTCTTCTTCCTGACTGAGTCAGTTGTCTACTAGGTGTCTCTTCTTCCTGACTGAGTCAGTTGTCTACTAGTTGTCTCTTCCTCCTGACTGAGTCAGTTGTCTACTAGTTGTCTCTTCTTCCTGACTGAGTCAGTTGTCTACTAGGTGTCTCTTCTTCCTGACTGAGTCAGTTGTCTACTAGTTGTCTCTTCTTCCTGACTGAGTCAGTTGTCTACTAGTTGTCTCTTCTTCCTGACTGAGTCAGTTGTCTACTAATTGTCTCTTCTTCCTGACTGAGTCAGTTGTCTCTTCCTCCTGACTGAGTCAGTTGTCTACTAGGTGTCTCTTCTTCCTGACTGAGTCAGTTGTCTCTTCCTCCTGACAGAGTCAGTTGTCTACTAGGTGTCTCTTCTTCCTGACTGAGTCAGTTGTCTACTAGGTGTCTCTTCTTCCTGACTGAGTCAGTTGTCTACTAGTTGTCTCTTCTTCCTGACTGAGTCAGTTGTCTACTAGTTGTCTCTTCTTCCTGACTGAGTCAGTTGTCTACTAGGTGTCTCTTCTTCCTGACTGAGTCAGTTGTCTACTAGGTGTCTCTTCTTCCTGACTGAGTCAGTTGTCTACTAGTTGTGTCTTCCTCCTGACTAAATCAGTTGTCTACTAGTTGTCTCTTCTTCCTGACTGAGTCAGTTGTCTACAAGTTGTCTCTTCTTCCTGACTGAGTCAGTTGTCTACTAGTTGTCTCTTCTTCCTGACTGAGTCAGTTGTCTACTAATTGTCTCTTCTTCCTGACTGAGTCAGTTGTCTCTTCTTCCTGACTGAGTCAGGTGTATACTAGGTGTCTCTTCTTCCTGACTGAGTCAGTTGTCTACTAGTTGTCTCTTCTTCCTGACTGAGTCAGTTGTCTTTTTCTCCTGACTGAGTCAGTTGCCTACTAGGTGTCTCTTCTTCCTGACTGAGTCAGTTGTCTACTAGGTGTCTCTTCTTCCTGACTGAGTCAGTTGTCTACTAGTTGTCTCTTCCTCCTGACTGAGTCAGTTGTCTACTAGTTGTCTCTTCTTCCTGACTGAGTCAGTTGTCTACTAGGTGTCTCTTCTTCCTGACTGAATCAGTTGTCTACAAGTTGTCTCTTCTTCCTGACTGAGTCAGTTGTCTACTAGTTGTCTCTTCTTCCTGACTAAGTCAGTTGTCTACTAGGTGTCTCTTCTTCCTGACTGAGTCAGTTGTCTACTAGTTGTCTCTTCTTCCTGACTGAGTCAGTTGTCTACTAGTTGTCTCTTCTTCCTGACTGAGTCAGTTGTCTACTAATTGTCTCTTCTTCCTGACTGAGTCAGTTGTCTCTTCCTCCTGACTGAGTCAGTTGTCTACTAGGTGTCTCTTCTTCCTGACTGAGTCAGTTGTCTACTAGGTGTCTCTTCTTCCTGACTGAGTCAGTTGTCTACTAGTTGTCTCTTCTTCCTGACTGAGTCAGTTGTCTACTAATTGCCTCTTCTTCCTGACTGAGTCAGTTGTCTCTTCCTCCTGACTGAGTCAGTTGTCTACTAGTCGTCTCTTCTTCCTGACTGAGTCAGTTGTCTACTAATTGTCTCTTCTTCCTGACTGAGTCAGTTGTCTCTTCCTCCTGACTGAGTCAGTTGTCTACTAGGTGTCTCTTCTTCCTGACTGAGTCAGTTGTCTACTAGGTGTCTCTTCTTCCTGACTAAGTCAGTTGTCTACTAGTTGTCTCTTCTTCCTGACTGAGTCAGTTGTCTACTAGTTGCCTCTTCTTCCTGACTGAGTCAGTTGTCTACTAGTTGTCTCTTCTTTCTGACTGAGTCAGTTGTCTACTAATTGTCTCTTCTTCCTGACTGAGTCAGTTGTCTCTTCCTCCTGACTGAGTCAGTTGTCTACTAGGTGTCTTCTTCCTGACTGAGTCAGTTGTCTACTAGTTGTAATGTCTTCTTCCTGACTGAGTCAGTTGTCTACTAGTTGTAATCTCTTCTTTCTGACTCAAGTGTATAAGGCTTGGGTGGACGAAAAGCAACATGAAGTTGAGTTGTACTAACACTACACAGCTGATTCAAATGATCAAACTTTATGATTTTGTTGATTATTTTAATCAGCTGTGTAGTGTTCGGGCTAAAAACCAAAACGTGAACTCCTTGGTGTCCTGAGGTCTGAGTTTGGGAAACCCTGGTCTAACTTATTAGTTAAACTTCCTAATAAACTTAAACATTGTTCTGGTACACTGCCACTAGTGGCAATAAATATTATTGCTGCCAAAGGTGTGCCACATATTCACCACTAGTGGCAAACAATTTGCAAAACTTCTGGCAACATTTTGTGGCACACTATTTAATTTGCAACAAATTCATTTTTTTGTAGGGGTTTTTATTTTGAATATGCTGCAAATATAATTGGAGGATGAGTGAAGTAAACAGTAAAACTCAATAGAAAATAGTCAATGGATGGTGGAATGCTTTAACACCTAGTTTGACAACCAGCAGCCAAGCAGAAGGTTGTATCTCTCTGTTGTAGGAGAGTGCTGGGGACTGAGGACTACTATTTTTTTTTTCATATCACTAGACACTTCTTAAGCCAACAAGGAACTATTCTTCACACCTCTAAACAAAAAAAAATGGTTTGACTATTAGCAAACATTAGACTGTCAGCCAATCTAATTTTAAGACAATACAGAATAGCCTTTTATTACTCTTGACTCTTTTTGGTGTTTGAATAGTTCTATTGCAGTTACCACGTCACATTAATAGTAACGTTATAGCTTAATGAATACATCTGAACGACCCATCGTCTCTTTACACAACAACGTAATAGTGAGGACATTTAAAATGATATCATTACAATAGGCTTACAGTGGCCTACAGTGATGCAGTCGGCTAGTCCATGCATGTCTAATCTTTATTATGGTTATCAGAGGAGAAGAGACGACTAGCTGCCCTTGAGGAGGGGAGACATGAGTTCACATGACATCTTGATATCTGCCTCATTAAATGACATCATCACCATCCTAACTAAAGAATGGTCCATCATGTTGAGTGAGCGAGTGAGTTAGTTAGTTAGTTGGTTAGTTGGCTATTTGGCTAGTTGGCTAGTTAGTTAGTTAGTTAGTTAGTTGGTTAGTTGGTTAGGTGGTTAGTTGGTAAGTTATCTAGTTAACTAGTTAGTTAGTTAGTTAGTTAGTTAGTTAGTTAGTTAGTTAGTTAGTGAGTTTGTGAGTTGGTTAGTGAGTTTGTTAGTTTGTTACTTACTTACTTACGTACTTACGTACTTACGTACTTACTTGCTTAGTTAAAGTGCCTTCAGAAAGTATTCAAACCCCTTGACTCTTCCCACATTTTTGTTGAATTAATAAAAAATATATTAAATTAAGATTTTGTGTCACTGGCCTACACACAATACCCCACAGTACCCAACAATACCCCATAATGTCAAAGTGGAATTAGGTTCTTTGAAATGTTTACAAATTAATAAAGAATGTAAAGCTGAATAAGTATTCAATCCCTTTGTTATGGCTAGCTGAAGTAAGTTCAGGAGTAAATATTTGCTTAACAAATCACACAATAAGTTTCATGGACTCACACTGTGTGCAATAATAGTGTTTAACATGATTATTCAATTACTACACATTCAATAATCTGTAAGGCCCCTCAGTCAAGTCTAACCGATGTGAAATGGCTAGCTAGTTAGCGGTGGTGCGCGCTAATAGCCTTTCAAACGGTGACGTCACTCGCTTTGAGACCTTGAAGTAGTGGTTCCCCTTGCTGTGCAAGGGCCGCGGCCTTTGTGGAGTGATGGGTAACGATGCTTCGTGGTTGACTGTTGTTGATGTGTGCAGAGAGTCCCTGGTTCACGCCCAGGGCGAGGGGACGGACTAAAGTTATACTGTTACACAAGCATTGAATTTCAGACACAGATTCAACCACAAAGTCTATGGAGATTTTCCAATGCCTCTCAAAGAGGGCATCAATTGGTAGATGGGTAAAATGTTTTGTTTCTATGGAGAACACAAGCTAACAATGTCACGATTAGAGGAGGACACTGACCCCTCAGATGTCAGACAGATATAGATCTAGGATTTATATTACTCAGATGAATGACCACTAGCTTTTGTATTACTTTGTAGAATACTGTACTTTTGTAAAAATGTGTGTCCTGTCTGTCTTTATGAATGAGGAGACAATAAACTCACTTAACTAATACATTGATGATGGTTCTCGCCTGGAGAAAAAAAAGACCTAAGAATGTACAAACATTCCAAACTATAGCTTTACTGCTGTAACAGATGTCAAACTCTATAACTTCTACAGCCGTACTGCTGTAACAGATGCCCAACTAGATCTTGCTATTGAGCCATTGGTATGACACCCCATCCTAGAGGCACACATTTTAAACAGGAGTTCGGGGTGTCGCGAAAACCACAAGGCTAAACAATCAGGAAGCAGAACCTTGTGTGTGTTCATACTGATTGCAATACCTTCCTGGCAGTAAATTCATAACAGATCAATCACGATCACAAATATGACCAGTTACTTGTGTTCCTTGCTTTTTTACCAGCATTAAAACCTAATACCTAATAAATAATAATATTTCAAACTGAAAGCAATTGCTCCTTTTGCTTTGTGACACATTTAAAAATGTCTCTATGCCTCGTCTAAGGTTAAATATAGGCTTGAATCTCTGGCTGTGAATTTAGCTTTCCCTACTCCAGGCATCACTACGGCCAGGTTGTGTCAGGGCCATTATCATTGATTTTATATTTATTTATTTAACATTTATTTAACTAGGCAAGTCAGTTAAGAACACATTTTTACTTACAATGACGACCTACCCCGGCCAATGCTGGGCCAATTGTGCGCCGCCCTATGGGACTCCCAATCACAGCCGGATGTGAAACAGCCTGGATTTGAACCAGGGACTGTAGTGGTGCTTCTTGCACTGAGATGCAGTGCCTTAGCCCCACTATCATGGAGGAGGAGGAAGAGAGGAGAGGCTGGCTGGCTGGCTGGTTGGCTGACTGGTTGGCTTGTTGGCTGGCTGACTGGTTGGTTGGCTTGTTGGCTGGCTGACTGGTTGGCTTGTTGGCTGGCTGACTGGTTGGTTGGCTTGTTGGCTGGCTGGCTGGCTGGTTGGTTGGCTGGCTGGCTGACTGGTTGGCTGGCTGGCTGGCTGGCTGGCTGGCTGGTTGGCTGGCTGGCTGTCTGGCTGGCTGGCTGGCTTGTTGGCTGGCTGGCTGGCTGGCTGGCTGGTTGGTTGGCTGGCTGACTGGTTAGCTGGCTGGCTGGCTGGTTGGTTGGTTGGCTGGCTGGTTAGCTGGCTGGCTGGCTGGTTGGTTGGTTGGCTGGCTATATGGCTGGCTGGCTGATTGCCTGCTTGGCTGGTTGGCTGGCTATATGGCTGACTGGCTCGCTGGCTGGCTGCTGGTTGTCTGTCTGAATGTATGTACAGTATGTCTGACTAGCTCTGACTGACTGGTTGACTGACTTCTTGAAGCGATATGCTGACTGACTGACTTCTTGAAGCGATATGCTGACTGACTGACTGCTTGAAGCGCTATATGTGCTGACCGGGGCCCCTGGCTGTGTGTGTAACAGACAGACAGATGGGCTGTTTTAAGAACAATGTGAGAGGCTTCAGGAGATGCCTAAAATCACATTAAGTTCACATTGCCATGCCCCTGGCTGTCCTCTCTTTCTGTCCCCATTAAATAAATAAAAGCATCTCTCAAGATTGAATTACTAGACTCTGACAATGGAGAGGAACCAGAGGGGAAGAGAAGAGGCTGTCTCAATGTGAATTCTGATGTCTCTACACATCAAGGTGAAGAAGGACACAGGTGTATTCCTCAACGCGCTTTAGTTTTCACACTTTAAAAAGGCCTTCACTTGTAGTTACACATCAAAAAGTCTACAAGAACTCTAAAATCCCTTCATATTTTCAGTGCATTATCATCGTTGTAGGGGAGAGTGGGGTAAGTTGAGACACGTTGTACATTCAGCATCACACCGTCAAGGGAAATATAGTATTATTTCTAACAAAGATATCCACATATATTTCAGGATGTTGTGTATCCCTGGTAATAATCAGAATTCATGTAAACATTACAGTTTTAAAACATAGCATGTCCGAAAAAAACTGGTCTCTTGGCACAACTTCCCCGGTTTATGGGGTAAGTTGAGCGGAGGGACAGGGTAAGTTAAGCCGCCTACAAATTTCATTAAATAATACCACTACTGTTAAACCATGTCGATCTTAATTTGCCAAACACAATTCAACACAATCACAATCACTGTTTTAAAAAAAAATCATTTTAAGCATATTTTAACACAGGCTTAATACCTAACAAATTGGCTCAACCGTTTTCTCAGCTTACCCCCAAGGGCAAACATTTTGACTATAACCCACACATCTACAAGGATGCACTTTCATGCAATGTTTAGGACCTCATATTGAAGCTTATAGAGACCCCCAACTGATGTGTATAACAATCTTAAAATTATCTACTTTGGTTTAGATACGAGTATCATGGAACCTCTTAACACAATAAATTCTACATTTGACTTTGTGAAAATCCGTTTAAAAAAAAAACTTTTTCCATGTGGTTTCTTCCTTCACAGACTCCATGAAATGATGACCTCTTCCTAAATATTTTTTCAAATTATTAATTGTCTGTTCGGTTCCCTAGAAACAAGGGCGGCTCAACTTACCCCTTTGGCTCAACTTACCCCACTCTCCCCTACCTGTACTTTAAATAATTTTGCCCAGTGAATCTTAAAGTCGATCCCTAAGTAGCTCTTTCCTGCAGTCAATGACCACATCCTCTTTGGCCTCATGGGTGTAACGTTATTAATAAAAACGTACAGAAAATCTGTTGCTTCTATGTCAAATCGTTTTGTTATATTTCAGTTGGAAACTCAAAAGGTATTACATTTCAACTCTATATCTGACATGGTACAGGTGTCTTCTTACAGGTGTCTCCTTTTTAAGCCCATAATTATGTGTGTGAGGTGTATACTTCTGTTTCAAAATAGATTTGTTTAAGATTAACAAACATTTTGCCCACTGGAGCAAAAGGTTAAACCGACAGGTGCCCCCACTGCTCATGAAGTCTGTGGGCTTCTGATCTCTGTAGCCGACGTAAGACTTTCAATCGTGTTAACCCTCGTAAGGCTGCCGGTCCAGACTCTATCATCAAGTTTTCGGACAACACAACAGTGCTTGGCCTGATTACCAACAACAATGAGACAGGGAGGAGGTTAGTTCCCTGGGTGAGTGGTGCCACAGGGAGGAGGGGAGAGTCCTGGAGGAGTGGTGTTACAGGGAGGAGGTGAGAGTCCTGGAGGAGTGGTGCTACAGGGAGGAGGTGAGACTCCTGGAGGAGTGGTGTTACAGGGAGGAGGTGAGAGTCCTGGAGGAGTGGTGTCACATGGAGGAGGTGAGACTCCTGGAGGAGTGGTGTCACAGGGAGGAGGTGAGAGTCCTGGAGGAGTGGTGTCACAGGGAGGAGGTGAAACTCCTGGAGGAGTGGTGTTACAGGGAGGAGGTGAGAGTCCTGGAGGAGTGGTGTCACAGGGAGGAGGTGAGAGTCCTGGAGGAGTGGTGTCACAGGGAGGAGGTGAGAGTCCTGGAGGAGTGGTGTCACAGGGAGGAGGTGAAACTCCTGGAGGAGTGGTGTCACAGGGAGGAGGTGAGTGTCCTGGAGGAGTGGTGTCACAGGGAGGAGGTGAGAGTCCTGGAGGAGTGGTGTCACAGGGAGGAGGTGAGAGTCCTGGAGGAGAGGTGCTACAGGGAGGAGGTGAGACTCCTGGAGGAGGTGAGAGTTCTGGAGGAGCGGTGTCACATGGAGGAGGTGAGACTCCTGGAGGAGTGGTGTCACAGGGAGGAGGTGCGACTCCTGGAGGAGGTTAGTGCCCTGGAGGAGTGGTATCACAGGGAGGAGGTGAGAGTCCTGGAGGAGTGGTGCTACAGGGAGGAGGTGAGACTCCTGGAGGAGGTGAGAGTTCTGGAGGAGTGGTGTCACATGGAGGAGGTGAGACTCCTGGAGGAGTGGTGTCACAGGGAGGAGGTGAGAGTCCTGGAGGAGTGGTGTCACAGGGAGGAGGTGAGAGTCCTGGAGGAGTGGTGTTACAGGGAGGAGGTGAGAGTCCTGGAGGAATGGTGCTACAGGGAGGAGGTGAGACTCCTGGAGGAGTGGTGTCACAGGGAGGAGGTGAGACTCCTGGAGGAGTGGCGTCACAGGGAGGAGGTGAGAGTCCTGGAGGAGTGGTGTCACAGGGAGGAGGTGAGAGTCCTGGAGGAGGTGAGAGTCCTGGAGGAAGTGAGACCCCTGGAGGAGTGGTGTCACAGGGAGGAGGTGAAACTCCTGGAGGAGTGGTGTCACAGGGAGGAGGTGAGACTCCTGGAGGAGTGGTGTCACAGGGAGGAGGTGAGACTCCTGGAGGAGTGGTGTTACAGGGAGGAGGTGAGAGTCCTGGAGGAGTGGTGTTACAGGGAGGAGGTGAGAGTCCTGGAGGAGTGGTGTTACAGGGAGGAGGTGAGAGTCCTGGAGGAGTGGTGTTACAGGGAGGAGGTGAGACTCCTGGAGGAGTGGTGTTACAGGGAGGAGGTGAGACTCCTGGAGGAGGTGAGACTCCTGGAGGAGTGGTGTCACAGGGAGGAGGTGAGACTCCTGGAGGAGTGGTGTCACATGGAGGAGGTGAGAGTCATGGAGGAGTGGTGTCACAGGGAGGAGGTGAGACTCCTGGAGGAGGTGAGAGTCCTGGAGGAGTGGTGCTACAGGGAGGAGGTGAGACTCCTGGAGGAGGTGAGAGTCCTGGAGGAGTGGTGTCACAGGGAGGAGGTGAGTGTCCTGGAGGAGTGGTGTCACAGGGAGGAGGTGAGAGTCATGGAGGAGTGGTGTCACAGGGAGGAGGTGAGAGTTATGGAGGAGTGGTGCCGGGGAAAAACCATCTCCCTCAGCGTCAACAAAACGAAGGAGCTGTTAGTGGACTACAGGAGATGGGAGCACGCCCCCATCCACATCGACGGGGCCGCAGACGAGAGGGGTCAAAAGCTTCAAGTTCCTCTGTGTGCACATCACTGACGACCTGAAATGGTCCCACCACACTGAGGCTAAAGAAATCCAGTATGGCCCCTAAGACCCTCACAAACTTCTACAAATGCACCATCGAGAGCATTCTGTTGGGTTGCATCGCCGCCTGGTACGGCAACTGCACCGACATCAACCGCACTACTCTGCAGAGGGTGGTGCGATCAGCCCAACGCATCACCAGGGGCAAACTGCCTGTCCTCCAGGACATCCACAGCACTCGGTGTCACAGGAAGACCAAGAATATCACCAATGACCTCAGCCACGGCCTGTTCCGCCTGCTGCAATTTAAAAGGCGGAGACAGTACAGGTGCATCGAAGCTGGGACCGGGAGACTGATAAACATCTCCAGGCCATCAAACTGTTAAACAGCCATCATTAGCTGGCTACCGCCCGGGTACTCTGCCCTGCACCTTAGACACTGTCACAAGCCGGCTACCGCCCTGGTACTCTGCCCTGCACCTTAGACACCGTCACAAGCCGGCTACCGCCCCGTACTTTGCACTGCAACTTAGACACTGTCACAAGCCGGCTGCCGCCCGGTACTCTGCCCTGCACCTTAGATACTGTCACAGGCCGGCTACCGCCCGGGTACTCTGCCCTGCACCTTAGACACTGTCACAAGCCGGCTACCGCCCGGGTACTCTGCCCTGCACCTTAGATACTGTCACAAGCTGGCTACCGCCCCGTACTCTGCCCTGCACCTTAGACACTGTCACAAGCTGGCTACCGTCCGGGTACTCTGCCCTGCACCTTAGATACTGTCACAAGCCGGCTACCACCCGGGTACTCTGCCCTGCACCTTAGATACTGTCACAGGCCGGCTACCGCCCGGGTACTCTGCCCTGCACCGTAGACACTGTCACAAGCTGGCTACCGCCCGGGTACTCTGCCCTGCACTTTAGATACTGTCACAAGCTGGCTACCGCCCCGTACTCTGCCCAGCACCTTAGACACTGTCACAAGCTGGCTACCGCCCGGGTATTCTGCCCTGCACCTTAGACACTGTCACAAGCCGGCTACCGCCCGGGTACTCTGCCCTGCACCTTAGATACTGTCACAAGCCGGCTACCGCCCTGGTACTCTGCCCTGCACCTTAGATACTGTCACAAGCTGGCTACCACCCTGGTACTCTGCCCTGCACCTTAGATACTGTCACAAGCCGGCTACCGCCCTGGTACTCTACCCTGCACCTTAGATACTGTCACTAGCCGGCTACCGCCCGGGTACTCTGCCCTGCACGTTAGATACTGTCACAAGCCGGCTACCGCCCGGGTACTCTGCCCTGCACCTTAGATACTGTCACAAGCCGGCTACCGCCCCGTACTTTGCCCTGCAACTTAGACACTGTCACAAGCCGGCTACCGCCCGGGTACTCTGCCCTGCACCTTAGACACCGTCACAAGCCGGCTACCGCCCCGTACTTTGCCCTGCAACTTAGACACTGTCACAAGCCGGCTACCGCCCGGGTACTCTGCCCTGCACCTTAGACACCGTCACAAGCCGGCTACCGCCCCGTACTTTGCCCTGCAACTTAGACACTGTCACATGCCGGCTACCGCCCGGTACTCTGCCCTGCACCTTAGATACTGTCACAAGTTGGCTACCGCCCCATACTCTGCCATCACCTTAAACATTGTCACAAGCCGGCTACCGCCCGGTACTCTACCCTGCACCTTAGATACTGTCACAGGCCGGCTACCGCCCGGGTACTCTGCCCTGCACCTTAGACACTGTCACAAGCCGGCTACCGCCCGGGTACTCTGCCCTGCACCTTAGATACTGTCACAAGCTGGCTACCGCCCCGTACTCTGCCCTGCACCTTAGACACTGTCACAAGCTGGCTACCGTCCGGGTACTCTGCCCTGCACCTTAGATACTGTCACAAGCCGGCTACCACCCGGGTACTCTGCCCTGCACCTTAGATACTGTCACAGGCCGGCTACCGCCCGGGTACTCTGCCCTGCACCGTAGACACTGTCACAAGCTGGCTACCGCCCGGGTACTCTGCCCTGCACTTTAGATACTGTCACAAGCTGGCTACCGCCCCGTACTCTGCCCTGCACCTTAGACACTGTCACAAGCTGGCTACCGCCCGGGTACTCTGCCCTGCACCTTAGACACTGTCACAAGCCGGCTACCGCCCGGGTACTCTGCCCTGCACCTTAGATGCTGTCACAAGCCGGCTACCGCCCTGGTACTCTGCCCTGCACCTTAGATACTGTCACAAGCCGGCTACCGCCCTGGTACTCTGCCCTGCACCTTAGATACTGTCACAAGCTGGCTACCACCCTGGTACTCTGCCCTGCACCTTAGATACTGTCACAAGCCGGCTACCGCCCCGTACTTTGCCCTGCAACTTAGACACTGTCACAAGCCGGCTACCGCCCGGGTACTCTGCCCTGCACCTTAGACACCGTCACAAGCCGGCTACCGCCCCGTACTTTGCCCTGCAACTTAGACACTGTCACAAGCCGGCTACCGCCCGGGTACTCTGCCCTGCACCTTAGACACCGTCACAAGCCGGCTACCGCCCCGTACTTTGCCCTGCAACTTAGACACTGTCACAAGCCGGCTACCGCCCGGTACTCTGCCCTGCACCTTAGATACTGTCACAAGTTGGCTACCGCCCCATACTCTGCCATCACCTTAAACATTGTCACAAGCCGGCTACCGCCCGGTACTCTACCCTGCACCTTAGATACTGTCACAGGCCGGCTACCGCCCGGGTACTCTGCCCTGCACCTTAGACACTGTCACAAGCCGGCTACCGCCCGGGTACTCTGCCCTGCACCTTAGATACTGTCACAAGCTGGCTACCGCCCCGTACTCTGCCCTGCACCTTAGACACTGTCACAAGCTGGCTACCGTCCGGGTACTCTGCCCTGCACCTTAGATACTGTCACAAGCCGGCTACCACCCGGGTACTCTGCCCTGCACCTTAGATACTGTCACAGGCCGGCTACCGCCCGGGTACTCTGCCCTGCACCGTAGACACTGTCACAAGCTGGCTACCGCCCGGGTACTCTGCCCTGCACTTTAGATACTGTCACAAGCTGGCTACCGCCCCGTACTCTG
This sequence comes from Salvelinus fontinalis, assembly GCF_029448725.1. Lineage (NCBI taxonomy): Eukaryota > Metazoa > Chordata > Actinopteri > Salmoniformes > Salmonidae > Salvelinus > Salvelinus fontinalis. The sequence continues at coordinate 3,084,992 of NC_074666.1, read as the reverse complement.
CCCTGCACCTTAGACACTGTCACAAGCTGGCTACCGCCCGGGTACTCTGCCCTGCACCTTAGACACTGTCACAAGCCGGCTACCGCCCGGGTACTCTGCCCTGCACCTTAGATACTGTCACAAGCCGGCTACCGCCCTGGTACTCTGCCCTGCACCTTAGATACTGTCACAAGCCGGCTACCGCCCTGGTACTCTGCCCTGCACCTTAGATACTGTCACAAGCTGGCTACCACCCTGGTACTCTGCCCTGCACCTTAGATACTGTCACAAGCCGGCTACCGCCCTGGTACTCTACCCTGCACCTTAGATACTGTCACCAGCCGGCTACCGCCCGGGTACTCTGCCCTGCACGTTAGATACTGTCACAAGCCGGCTACCGCCCGGGTACTCTGCCCTGCACCTTAGATACTGTCACAAGCCGGCTACCGCCCCGTACTTTGCCCTGCAACTTAGACACTGTCACAAGCCGGCTACCGCCCGGGTACTCTGCCCTGCACCTTAGACACCGTCACAAGCCGGCTACCGCCCCGTACTTTGCCCTGCAACTTTGACACTGTCACAAGCCGGCTACCGCCCGGTACTCTGCCCTGCACCTTAGATACTGTCACAAGTTGGCTACCGCCCGTACTCTGCCATCACCTTAAACATTGTCACAAGCCGGCCACTGCCCGGTACTCTGTCATGCACTTTAGATACTGTCACAAGCTGGCTACAGCCCGGTACTCTGCCCTGCACTTTAGACACCGTCACAAGCTGGCTACCGCCCCGTACTTTGCCCTGCAACTTAAAGACTGGCACAAGCCGGCTACCGGCCCGTACTCTGCCCTGCACTTAGACACCGTCACAAGCTGGCTACCGGCCCGTACTCTGCCCTGCACCTTAGAGACTGTTACTAGCTACCGGCCCGTACTCTGCCCTGCACCTTAGAGACTGTTACTAACTACCGGCCCGTACTCTGCCCTGCACCTTAGAGACTGTTACTAGCTACCGGCCCGTGCTCTGCCCTGCACCTTAGAGACTGTTACTAACTACCGGCCCGTACTCTGCCCTGCACCTTAGAGACTGTTACTAGCTACCGGCCCGTACTCTGCCCTGCACCTTAGAGACTGCTTCCCCATGTACTGTAAAAAGTGCATTCGGAAAGCTGTCAGACCCCTTGACTTTTTCAACATTTTGTTATGTTACGGCCGTATTCTAAAATGGAGCACGGAAAGCTTTTGGTTTTACTAATTTTTTTCCACCAGGGCCCACCGGTGAAACTGATAAACTGCTTGCTGACTGTACACTGTACTGCATGATTGTAGCAGTTTTACTCGCTATTTGCTACCCCGCAAACTGCCTGTACCGTTCCCCCTGTATACAGTACCGTACCCCCTGTATACAGTACCTTACCCCCTGTATAAAGTACTGTACCCTCTGTACATAGTACTGTACCCCCTGTATTCAGTACCGTACCCCCTGTCTCAGCCTCCAGTATTTATGCTGCAATAGTTTATGTGTCGGGGGGCTAGGGTCAGTCTGTTATATCTGGAGTATTTCTCCTGTCTTATCCGGTGTCCTGTGTGAATTTAAGTATGCTCTCTCAAATTCTCTCCTTCTCTCTTTCTTTCTCTCTCTCGGAGGACCTGAGCCCTAGGACCATGCGTCAGGACTACCGGGCATGATGACTCCTTGCTGTCCCAAGTCCACCTGGCCTTGCTGCTGTTCCAGTTTCAACTGTTCTGCCTGCGGCTTAGGAACCCTGACCTGTCCACCGGACGTGCTACCTGTCCCAGACCTGCTGTTTTCAACTCTCTAGAGACCGCAGGAGCGGTAGAGATACTCTTAATGATCGGCTATGAAAAGCCAACTGACATTTACTCCTGATTATTATTTGTGAACATTTATGAACATTTGAACATCTTGGTCATGTTCTGTTATAATCTCCACCCGGCACAGCCAGAAGAGGACTGGCCACCCCTCATAGCCTGGTTCCTCTCTAGATTTCTTCCTAGGTTTTGGCCTTTCTAGGGAGTTTTTCCTAGCCGCCGTGCTTCTATACCTGCATTGCTTGCTGTTTGGGGTTTTAGGCTGGGTTTCTGTACAGCACTTTGAGATATCAGCTGATGTACAAAGGGCTATATAAAATAAACTTGATTGATATACAGTACCGTACCCCCTGTATATATTGTATACAGGGGGTGCGCACCTGTATATAGTACCGATTCCAATACCACCTGTTTACACTACAGTACCCCCTATATACAGAACCGTAACCCTTGTATATAGTACCCTACCCCCTGTATAGGGTACCGTACCCCCTGTACAGGGTACCACACCCCCTGTACAGGGTACCACACCCCCTGTATGGTGTAATGTACCCCCTGTACAAAGTACCGTACCCCCTGTACACAGTACCGTACCCCCTGTACACAGTACCGTACCCCCTGTATATAGTACCGTACCCCCTGTACACAGTACCGTACCCCCTGTACACAGTACCGTACCCCCTGTACACAGTACCGTACCCCCTGTACACAGTACCGTACCCCCTGTACACAGTACCGTACCCCCTGTATACAGTACCGTACCCCCTGTATATAGTACCGTACCCCTTGTATATAGTACCGTACCCCCTGTACACAGTACCGTACCCCCTGTATACAGTACCATACCCCCTGTATATAGTACCGTACCCCCTGTATATAGTACCGTACCCCTTGTATATAGTACCGTACCCCTTGTATATAGTACCGTACCCCCTGTATATAGTACCGTACCCCTTGTATATAGTACCGTACCCCCTGTATATAGTACCGTACCCCTTGTATATAGTACCGTACCCCCTGTATATAGTACCGTACCCCTTGTATATAGTACCGTACCCCCTGTATATAGTACCGTACCCCCTGTATATAGTACCGTACCCCTTGTATAATAGTACCGTACCCCTTGTATATAGTACCGTACCCCCTGTATATAGTACCGTACCCCCTGTATACACTACCGTACCCCTTGTATATAGTACCGTACCCCCTGTATACAGTACCGTACCCCCTGTACACAGTACCATACCCCCTGTATATAGTACCGTACCCCCTGTATATAGTACCGTACCCCTTGTATATAGTACCGTACCCCTTGTATATAGTACCGTACCCCCTGTATTCAGTACCGTACCCCCTGTATACAGTACCGTACCCCCTGTATATAGTACCGTACCCCTTGTATATAGTACCGTACCCCTTGTATATAGTACCGTACCCCCTGTATATAGTACCGTACCCCTTGTATATAGTACCGTACCCCCTGTATACAGTAATGTACCCCCTGTATCAGTACCGTACCCACTGTATATAGTACCGTACACCCTGTATATAGTACCCCCTGTATTAATTACCGTTCCCCCTGTATATAGTACCGTACCCTCTGTATACAGTACCGTACCCACTGGTTATAGTACCGTACCCCCTGTATATAGTACCCCCTGTATAAATTACCGTACCCCCTGTATTCAATACCGTACCCCCTGTATATATATACCGTACAGCCTGTAAACAGTACTGTACCCCCTTCATACAGTACCGTTCCCCCTGAATAGAGTACCATACCCTCCTGTATATAGTACCGTTCCCCCTGTATATAGTACCGTACCCCCTGTTTATAGTACAGTACCCTCTGCATACAGAACTGTACCCCCTGTATACAGTAACGTACCCCCTGTTTACAGTACCGTACCCACTGTATATGGCCTCGTACGACCTGTATATAGTACCGTGCCCCCTGTATACCGTACCCCCTGTATGGTGTACCGTACCCCCTGTATACAGTACCGTACCCCCTGTATCAGTACCGGACCCCCTATATATAGTACCGTACCCCCTGTATATAGTACCGTACCCCCTGTATATAGTACCGTACCCCCTGTATATAGTACCGTACCCCCTGTATATAGTACCGTACCCCCTGTATATAGTACCGTACCCCTTGTATATAGTACCGTACCCCTTGTATATAGTACCGTACCCCCTGTATATAGTACCGTACCCCCTGTATATAGTACCGTACCCCCTGTATATAGTACCGTACCCCCTGTATATAGTACCGTACCCCCTGTATATAGTACCGTACCCCCTGTATATACTACCGTACCCCCTGTATATAGTACCGTACCCCCTGTATATAATACCGTACCCCCTGTATATACTACCGTACCCCCTGTATGTAGTACCATACCCTCCTGTATATAGTACCGTACCCCCTGTATATAGTACCGTACCCCCTGTATATAGTACCATACCCCCTGTATATAGTACCGTACCCCCTGTATATAGTACCGTACCCCCTGTATACAGTACCGTACCCCCTGTATATAGTACCGTACCCCCTGTGTATAGTACCGTACCCCCTGTATATAGTACCGTACCCCCTGTATATAGTACCGTACCCCCTGTTTACAGTACCGTACCCCTTGTAAACAGTACAATACCCCCTGTGTACAGTACTGTACTCCCTGTATACCATACCCCCTGTATATACTACCGTACCCCTTGTATATACTACCGTACCCCCTGTATATACTACCGTACCCCCTGTATATAGTACCGTACCCCTTGTATATAGTACCGTACCCCCTGTATATAGTACCGTACCCCCTGTATATAGTACCGTACCCCCTGTATACAGTACTGTACCCCCTATATATACTACCGTACCCCCTGTATATACTACCGTACCCCCTGTATATACTACCGTACCCCCTGTATATACTACCGTACCCCTTGTATATACTACCGTACCCCCTGTATATACTACCGTACCCCCTGTATATAGTACCGTACCCCCTGTATACATTACCGTACCCCCTGTATATAGTACCGTACCCCCTGTATACATTACCGTACCCCCTGTGTACAGTACCGTACCCAATGTATATAGTAATGTACCCCCTGTTTACAGTACTGTACCCACTGTATATTGTATCGTGCCCCCTGTACACCACACTCCCTTACCCTAAGCCTACCCTGAGCCTGCCCTGACCCTGAGCCTTCCCTGACCCTGAGCCTTCCCTGACCCTGAGCCTTCCCTGACCCTGAGCCTTCCCTGACCCTGAGCCTGCCTTGACCCTGACCCTGAGCCTGCCTTGACCCTGACCCTGAGCCTGCCTTGACCCTGACCCTGAGCCTGCCTGCCGTTCGGTACTTTTCAGACTCTGCTCTGGATTACTGACCTCTGCCTGCCCTTGACCTGGTGTTTGCCTGTCCCCCTGTTTTTGTTATAAACGTGTGTGTGTGTGTGTGTGTGTGTGTGTGTGTGTGTGTGTGTGTGTGTGTGTGTGTGTGTGTGTGTGTGTGTGTGTGTGTGTGTGTGTGTGTGTGTGTGTGTGTGTGTGTGTGTGTGTGTGTGTGTGTGTGTGTGTGTGTCGAGCACTGTAATTCATGTCAGTATTGCAATTCTACAAAAGAAGACAACTAGGCCAGCTAGCTCCATGCACACTGGACTGTGGCTAATGCCTCTAACACAGAGACTCACTGAGGTGTGGCCCATTACTTCAGAGGACTTAGTCTACATCTCAAATGGCACCCTATCCCCCAATATAGTGCACTACATTTGTCAAGGGCCCATAGGTAGTAACTCACTCTGGTGTAAAGTAGTGCACTATATAGGGAATATGGTTCCATAGGGCTCTGGTCAGAAGTAGTGCACTATATAGGGAATAGGGTTCCATAGGGCTCTGGTCTAAAGTAGTGCACTATATAGGGAATAGGGTTCCATAGGGCTCTGGTCTAAAGTAGTGCACTATATAGGGAATAGGGTTCCATAGGGCTCTGGTCTAAAGTAGTGCACTACATAGGTAATAGGGTGCCATTGGGATACAGAAATAATACAGTGCAAATTTGTGCTCGACTACAGTACAACAATAATAAAAAGCGATTGCAACACAAATATAGATATTAAACCTCAGGGGGCTAACAATGGGTTGAATACACTTGGGTTGCTTTTCCCATCTTGTTATGTATTTCCCGCGGTATGGTTATACGCAACTGAAGCTAGCCCAGTCAGAAGAGCCATTCATGTGGAAGGGGTGGGAGTATCAGAGCAGATTGTCTGCTGATTTGTTGATGTGAGACTAAGGGCATTCCACCATTGAAGTAGATATAATTTTGTGAATTGGTTATTACCTATAAAGATATATTTATACACAGCACATTTTCAATCTTAAGTTTAACACCCACAGTGTTAAAATCAGTGTTACAAATCAACACCATCGTAGTGTACATATTAAACCACCTCAAGGAGTGTACTATATGAATTCCCTATTGTTTTGTGAATTTAACCAATTAAATCCTGTTATCCATGCCATGACATTTATTCATTACTGTTTATCTTCAAATGTTGGCTAAGGGTCTGACTCTCAATCTGCATTTGTAGTGGGACACATTTTGAATACACAAACTCAATATAGTTGTCACGCCCTGACCACAGAGAGCCTTTTATTCTCTATGTTGGTTAAGTCGGGGTGTGACGAGGGTGGGTTATCTAGGTTATTGTATGTCTATGTTGGCCTGGTATGGTTCCCAATCAGAGGCAGCTGTTTATCGTCGTCTCTGATTGGGGAGCATATTTAGGCAGTCATTTCCCCACTGTGTTTTGTGGGATCTTGTTTTGAGTTAGTACATTTAGCACCTCTTATGTTACGGTTTGTTGTTTGTTTCCTTTTGTTATGTAAGTTTCACTAACATTAAAGATGTGGAACTCAGAGCTGCGCCTTGGTCCGACATTCAGTCTAACGACCGTGACAATAGTATGTCTGTCTGTTAAAGGCCTATACTGTTCCTGGACACTATAACTTGGAAAACCTACTATATTTTTTAAAAATAGATTAAAAAAACATTAAAATCTACAAACACAACAAAATTCTACCTCAAAACATCCAGACTATATTCTTTTAACTCTCATCCCATCCATCTCCCGGACGATGTTGTTTAGACTAACATAACCCTTTGTTACAGTTTTGGGGGTTTTCCATTTATGTTTTGAGGTTGGACTTCAACACGTATAGCTCGTTAGCACGTAGGACATCACCGATTGGTGTCACCTCGTTAGTCAGTCATGTGTTAGACCTGTTCTGCTTGGGCATCTAATTAGTGGGAAGGTGTTTCACCTGTGCTGACCCAGGTGCTATTTAAGAGTGTCTGGCCCAGTGCTCCAGTTGTCTTGAGAGATGTGGAGGGTCGACACGTTTAGTTGTTTTGATAGATGTGGAGGGTCGACACCTTTAGTTGTCTAGATAGATGTGGAGGGTTAACACCTTTAGTTGTCTGGATAGATGTGGAGGGTTATCACCTTTAGTTGTCTAGATAGATGTGTAGGGTTAACACCTTTAGTTGTCTGGATAGATGTGGAGGGTTAACACCTTTAGTTGTCTAGATAGATGTGTAGGGTTAACACCTTTAGTTGTCTCTAGATGTGGAGGGTTAACACCTTTAGTTGTCTGGATAGATGTGGAGGGTTATCACCTTTAGTTGTCTAGATAGATGTGTAGGGTTAACACCTTTAGTTGTCTGGATAGATGTGGAGGGTTAACACCTTTAGTTGTCTAGATAGATGTGTAGGGTCAACACCTTTAGTTGTCTCTAGATGTGGAGGGTTAACACCTTTAGTTGTCTGGATAGATGTGGAGGGTTAACACCTTTAGTTGTCTAGATAGATGTGTAGGGTTAAGACCTTTAGTTGTCTGGATAGATGTGGAGGGTCAACACCTTTAGTTGTCTAGATAGATGTGTAGGGTTAACACCTTTAGTTGTCTGGATAGATGTGGAGGGTTAGCACCTTTAGTTGTCTGGATAGATGTGGAGGGTTAAGACCTTTAGTTGTCTGGATAGATGTGGAGGGTCAACACCTTTAGTTGTCTAGATAGATGTGTAGGGTTAACACCTTTAGTTGTCTAGATAGATGTGTAGGGTTAACACCTTTAGTTGTCTTGATAGATGTGGAGGGTTAACACCTTTAGTTATCGCTCCCGATTTGATTTCTAGACAAACAATCCTTTATCTGATCTTTCCTGTTTTTGTTTTACTATCCTTTTTGGTTTGTTTCCTGTATTTAAGCTTGGGGTTATTCCTCTGTTTTCCTCTTCTTGGGCAAATTTAGTGGGCACTTTTGGTGGGTGTCTTTTAGGTCCCAGTTGTTGTTGTTGCTAGTCAACTTTCAGTGGACACCCCCATGAGTGTCTTTCAGAACCCCTCCTCAAACCCCACCTGTTTTGTTTTGGTTTTTGTGAGTGACTCTTTGTTAGTTCCCCCTTCTGTTTGAGTGACTTTTGCTGGGGAACATAGCGCCTTCCTCTTGCTCGTCTGGTTCGTTCAGTCTCGGCCCTCGGCTGGTTCGTTCAGTCATGGCCCTCGGCTGGTTCGTTCAGTCATGGCCCTCGGCTGGTTCGTTCAGTCATGGCCCTCGGCTGGTTCGTTCAGTGATGGCCCTCGGGTGGTTCGTTCAGTGATGGCCCTCGGCTGGTTCGTTCAGTGATGGCCCTCGGCTGGTTCGTTCAGTCTCGGCCCTCGGCTGGTTCGTTCAGTGATGGCCCTCGGCTGGTTCGTTCAGTCATGGCCCTCGGCTGGTTCGTTCAGTCATGGCCCTCGGCTGGTTCGTTCAGTCATGGCCCTCGGCTGGTTCGTTCAGTCATGGCCCTCGGCTGGTTCGTTCAGTGATGGCCCTCGGCTGGTTCGTTCAGTGATGGCCCTCGGCTGGTTCGTTCAGTCATGGCCCTCGGCTGGTTCGTTCAGTCATGGCCCTCGGCTGGTTCGTTCAGTCATGGCCCTCGGCTGGTTCGTTCAGTCATGGCCCTCGGCTGGTTCGTTCAGTGATGGCCCTCGGCTGGTTCGTTCAGTGATGGCCCTCGGCTGGTTCGTTCAGTCATGGCCCTCTGCTGGTTCGTTCAGTCATGGCCCTCGGCTGGTTCGTTCAGTCATGGCCCTCGGCTGGTTCGTTCAGTCATGGCCCTCGGCTGGTTCGTTCAGTCATGGCCCTCGGCTGGTTCGTTCAGTCATGGCCCTCGGCTGGTTCGTTCAGTCATGGCCCTCGGCTGGTTCGTTCAGTCATGGCCCTCGGCTGGTTCGTTCAGTCATGGCCCTTGGCTGGGCACAAAATAGGGCTGCATGGGGCTCCAAAACGAAACTTTAAGGTTAATGCAAATAACTAGCTAACCCTAGTGGGCTAATGAGCTCTGGCTGTATGCAGGGCAACACAGTGGAGAGACATGGCAGAGCACAGATTGCGTCCAAAATGGCACCATATTCCCTACAAAGTGCACTACATTCAATGAGTGCCCATTGGGTTGTGCGTGTGTGTCCATGTGTAGCGCCCTGGTCAAAAGTAGTGCACAACATAGGGAATATATCTGGAGTACTTCTCCTGTCTTATCCGGTGTCTTGTGTGAATTTAAGTATGCTCTCTCTAATTCTCTCTTTCTTTCTCTCTCGGAGGACCTGAGCCCTAGGACCATTCCTCAGGACTACCTGGCATGATGACTCCTTGCTATCCCCAGTCCACCTGGCTGTGCTGCTGCTTCAGTTTCAACTGTTCTGCCTGCGGCTATGGAACCCTGACCTGTTCACCGGACGTGCTACCTGTCCCAGACCTGCTGTTTTCAATTCTCTAGAGACAGCAGGAGCGGTAGAGATACTCTCAATGATTGGCTATGAAAAGCCAACTGACATTTACTCCTGAGGTTCTGACTTGTTGCACCCTCGACAACTACTGTGATTATTATTATTTGACCATGCTGGTCATTTATGAATATTTTAACATCTTGGCCATGTTCTGTTATAATCTCCACCCGGCACAGCCAGAAGAGGACTGGCCACCCCTCAGAGCCTGGTTCCTCTCTAGGTTTCTTCCTAGGTTTTGGCCTTTCTAGGGAGTTTTTCCTACCCACCGTGCTTCTACACCTGCATTGCTTGCTGTTTTGGGTTTTAGGCTGGGTTTCTGTACAGCACTTGAGATATCAGCTGATGTAAGAAGGGCTATATAAAGACATTTGATTTGAATAGGTTGCCATTGGGGACACGCACCCAGTGTTGATACTAATTCAAGGCTAGAAAGGTGCTATGGTATGAGATGACCTTGGTAGACCCTATACCCTAAATACTGCACTACTTTTGACCATAGGTCCCTGGTCTAAAGTAGTGCACTATATAGGGAATAGGGTTCCATAGGGCTCTGGTCAAAAGTAGTGCACTATATAGGGAATAGGGTTCCATAGGGCTCTGGTCTAAAGTAGTGCACTATATAGGGAATAGGGTGCCATTTGGGATGCATACCTCCCGTCTAAATAATTACTCTTCAACCATACTTTTGGAAGGCCGTGGTCATAGTAACTCATCCGATAGCCCATTGCCTAGCTAAACGTCCAATGAGATGACGTCTTAAGGGAGAAGTGAGAACATAATGGCTAGTCCTGGTACATGTGTACAATATGACCTAATGGTTGGTCCTGGTACATGTGTACAATATGACCTAATGGTTGGTCCTGGTACATGTAAACAATATGACCTAATGGTTGGTCCTGGTACATGTGTACAATATGACCTAATGGTTGGTCCTAGTACATGTAAACAATATGACCTAATGGTTGGTCCTGGTACATGTAAACAATATAGTTTGGGGGTTTTCTAGATGTCATCCTGAATAGTTTGGGGGGTTTTCTAGTGTCGTCCTGAATAGTTTGGCAGTTTTCTAGTGTCGTCCTGAATAGTTTGGGGGTTTTCTAGATGTCATCCTGAATAGTTTGGGGGTTTTCTAGATGTCATCCTGAATAGTTTGGGGGTTTTCTAGTGTCATCCTGAATAGTTTGGGGGTTTTCTAGATGTCATCCTGAATAGTTTGGGGGTTTTCTAGTGTCGTCCTGAATAGTTTGGGGGTTTTCTAGATGTCATCCTGAATAGTTTGGGGGTTTTCTAGATGTCATCCTGAATAGTTTGGGGGTTTTCTAGTGTCATCCTGAATAGTTTGGGGGTTTTCTAGATGTCATCCTGAATAGTTTGGGGGTTTTCTAGTGTCGTCCTGAATAGTTTGGGGGGTTTTCTAGTGTCATCCTGAATAGTTTGGGGGTTTTCTAGTGTCATCCTGAATAGTTTGGGGATTTTCTAGTGTCATCCTGAATAGTTTGGGGGTTTTCTAGTGTCATCCTGAATAGTTTGGGGGTTTTCTAGTGTCATCCTGAATAGCTTGGGGGGTTTTCTAGTGTCATCCTGAATAGTTTGGGGGTTTTCTAGTGTCATCCTGAATAGCTTGGGGGGTTTTCTAGTGTCATCCTGAATAGTTTGGGGGTTTTCTAGTGTCATCCTGAATAGCTTGGGGGGTTTTCTAGTGTCATCCTGAATAGTTTGGGGGTTTTCTAGTGTCATCTTGAATAGTTTGGGGGGTTTTCTAGCTGTCATCTTGAATAGTTTGGGGATTTTCTAGTGTCATCCTGAATAGTTTGGGGGTTTTCTAGTGTCATCCTGAATAGTTTGGGGGTTTTCTAGTGTCATCTTGAATTGTTTGTTTGTTTTCTAGTGTCATCCTGAATAGTTTGGGGGTTTTCTAGTGTCATCCTGAATAGTTTGGGGGGTTTCTAGTGTCATCCTGAATAGTTTGGGGGTTTTCTAGTGTCATCTTGAATTGTTTGTTTGTTTTCTAGTGTCATCCTGAATAGTTTGGGGGGTTTTCTAGATGTCATCCTGAATAGTTTGGGGGGTTTCTAGTGTCATCCTGAATAGTTTGGGGGTTTTCTAGTGTCATCCTGAATAGTTTGGGGGTTTTCTAGTGTCATCTTGCATAGTTTGGGGATTTGGTAGCTGTCATCTTGAATAGTTTGTCCGGAAGTTCTATGGGAAAATGATAATGTATCATTGGATGTGGTTTGCTTTTTAAAAACATGTTACACTCATGATTTTGAATTAAACCTTTTTTTTTTGCAAGGCATAGTCAGGCCCATTGATGACGTCATAGCCAGACTGAGTGTGTAGTCACTGCCAGCAGAATCAGCCCACACGGTCCTGTTATGGTACACTTACAGCCATTTGGTTTATTGTGGCTCATTAATGGCTCTGTAAGGTGCCACTGCCAACAGGGGTACAGTAAGCCATTTAAAGAGAGCTCAGTCACAGCTGCCGTGTAAAAATGCTTTCTTTAAGGGGTTGGAAGACCACATTTAATACGAGATTTTGAATAATGGTACAGACACTGTCACTATTACATATTCTAGCTGGCCTGTGAGGGAAGTAGTTTGGAAAAACCAGACATTTTCAAGTTGTTACAAGGAAAGACATCTCAGTAATATGTGCTATGGGGCTCCTGAGTGGCGCAGCGGTCTAAGGCACTGCATCTCAGTGCAAGAGGTGTCACTACAGTCCCTGGTTCAAATCCAGGCTGTATCACATCTGGCCGTGATTGGGAGTTCCGTAGTGCGGCGCACAATTGGCCCAGCGTCATCCGGGTTTGGCCGGACTTAGTTCGTCATTGTAAATAAGAATGTGTTCATAACTGACTTGCCTTTTTTTTTTTTTTTAAAGGTTAAATAAAATAAATATGGCAAAACATCACACAGATTTTCTTCATATAACAACAGTCGCTCTGAACAGATGGCATCATGTTAGAATCGGAGTTATCCAAACCTTTTACTCCAGTGGGCTAAATCAGGGTCACACAGAGTTCCTTAGTAAGTCTTAAAAACAAATCTATTTTATAACAAATGTATCTGTCATGTGGTTATGTTTTTTAAAATAAAGAAGACACCTGTACCAGGTCAGATACAGAGTTGACATGTATTACATTTAGAGATTGCATCCCAATATTACGCTTTATAAACATCACAAGAGACTGAAATATACTGAAATATGCTGTATAATAAAACTGTTTGACGTAGAAACAACGGGGTTTCTGCACGTTTTTATTAATTATGAAATGATGAAAAATATAACTTTCCACCCATGAGGCCACTGGAAGGCAATTTGGTCATTTGACTGCAGGACAGGGGTATATTAATTGTTAATATGTCAGCCTCTTCATCAGCCTCTTCATCAGCCTCTTCATCAGCCTCTTCATCAGCCTCTTTATCAAACATTCTGCTCTAGCTATGTCTCCTTTCGGATGTGTCTCTTCTCCTTTAGTGTTTGCTGGTGAGGCTTGGAACCAATCAGGCCGTCCCACTGGCTCAGTGCCTCTCTCTCTCTCTCTCTCTCTGTCTCTGTCTCCTCACCTCCCCCTCTCTCTCTTCTACTCCTTCTGTATCTCTCCTCTTTCTCTCTCCTCTCTTTCCTCTCTCTCTCTCCTCTCTCTACCCACCTAGAGATGAGTCAGTCTCCCACACGCCTCTCCACTCACCAGGCTGCTCCACCAATCCACCAATCACAGGAAGTGGTGCTGCCGTAGTCACCGGGACGTCTGCGTCAGAGAGAGGGTTGGAGGTGGAAGAGAAGAGCACATGAAATGCAGGCAGACCCCTTCTTTCCTCCCTCCTCTCTCTTCCAGTCTCCTGCCTGATCACTGACACACTTCCTGGGGAGAAGGGAGGAGAGGGGAGGGAGGAAGGAGGAGGTGGGTGGAGAAGGGGCAAGGAGTGAGGAAGGTAGGAAGAGCGAAGAGGAGCAATTATAGCACAGTCCAGACACTACTGTAATGTCTCTTGATGAAGTTATACTGTGACTCAGTACTGTAATGTCTCTTGATGAAGTTATACTGTGACTCAGTACTGTAATGTCTCTTGATGAAGTTATACTGTGACTCAGTACTGTAATGTCTCTTGATGAAGTTATACTGTGACTCAGTACTGTAATGTCTCTTGATGAAGTTCTATTGGTTGGGGTACAAAAACTACAAATCATGGACTATAACTATTGCCACCAATTATATGAAACAACTGTTTTTCCGACTTTGCCCTGCATTGTTTTTCTCAATTATTTTCTGCTGGAATGAATGGTTTCAGAGACTGTACTGTACATAATGATACCAGAATGAATGGGTTCAGAGACGGTACTGTGCATAATGATACCAGAATGAATGGTTTCAGAGACTGTACTGTACATAAAGATACCAGAATGAATGGGTTCAGAGACGGTACTGTGCATAATGATACCAGAATGAATGGGTTCAGAGACGGTACTGTGCATAATGATACCAGAATGAATGGGTTCAGAGACTGTACTGTACATAAAGATACCAGAATGAATGGGTTCAGAGACGGTACTGTGCATAATGATACCAGAATGAATGGGTTCAGAGACGGTACTGTGCATAAGGATACCAGAATGAATGGGTTCAGAGACTGTACTGTGCATAATGATACCAGAATGAATGGGTTCAGAGACGGTACTGTGCATAATGATACCAGAATGAATGGGTTCAGAGACGGTACTGTGCATAATGATACCAGAATGAATGGGTTCAGAGACGGTACTGTGCATAATGATACCAGAATGAATGGGTTCAGAGACAGTACTGTGCATAATGATACCAGAATGAATGGGTTCAGAGACGGTACTGTGCATAATGATACCAGAATGAATGGGTTCAGAGACGGTACTGTGCATAATGATACCAGAATGAATGGGTTCAGAGACTGTACTGTGCATAATGATACCAGAATGAATGGGTTCAGAGACGGTACTGTGCATAATGATACCAGAATGAATGGGTTCAGAGACGGTACTGTGCATAATGATACCAGAATGAATGGGTTCAGAGACGGTACTGTGCATAATGATACCAGAATGATTGGGTTCAGAGACTGTACTGTGCATAATGATACCAGAATGAATGGGTTCAGAGACGGTACTGTGCATAATGATACCAGAATGATTGGGTTCAGAGACTGTACTGTGCATAATGATACCAGAATGAATGGGTTCAGAGACGGTACTGTGCATAATGATACCAGAATGAATGAGTTCAGAGACGGTACTGTGCATAATGATACCAGAATGAATGGGTTCAGAGACGGTACTGTGCATAATGATACCAGAATGAATGGGTTCAGAGACGGTACTGTGCATAATGATACCAGAATGAATGGGTTCAGAGACGGTACTGTGCATAATGATACCAGAATGAATGGGTTCAGAGACGGTACTGTGCATAATGATACCAGAATGATTGGGTTCAGAGACTGTACTGTGCATAATGATACCAGAATGAATGGGTTCAGAGACGGTACTGTGCATAATGATACCAGAATGATTGGGTTCAGAGACTGTACTGTGCATAATGATACCAGAATGAATGGGTTCAGAGACGGTACTGTGCATAATGATACCAGAATGAATGAGTTCAGAGACGGTACTGTGCATAATGATACCAGAATGAATGGGTTCAGAGACGGTACTGTGCATAATGATACCAGAATGAATGGGTTCAGAGACGGTACTGTGCATAATGATACCAGAATGAATGGGTTCAGAGACGGTACTGTGCATAATGATACCAGAATCAATGGGTTCAGAGACGGTACTGTGCATAATGATACCAGAATCAATGGGTTCAGAGACGGTACTGTGCATAATGATACCAGAATCAATGGGTTCAGAGACGGTACTGTACATTTTAACGCTAATGAGACTCTCATGCCTGCAGCGTTTCGGAGGATCTTACACTGTACCTCACAATACCAAATCCCAGCGTCCCTGGCAGCGGTGTGATCTTTCCCTGTACCAAAACAGCTACGCAGAACAGAGGCTGAGAGATAGGTGGCATTGTGATTATGTTAATGAAACAGCTTTTTTTTGTTGTTTTGGTACTACAAACCTTTCTGTAGTGGTGGTGCAACACAGTGGTTACTATAACGATGGACTCTTCGCTTGTGTCCTCTTCGTTACGTTGTTGTTTGAGGAGACAGCACGAGGCGGCTGCATGAGTTTCCAGTCAATAAGCAATTGACCCCCAACCACTGTATGATTTAAGCACCATGAAAACCACTGCTGTGGATAATTCATTATTATGCTAAATTTAATTCAGAGGGGGGGGGGGGCAGGCAGAGGAGAAGGCAGGGAGAGGGGGAGGCAGAGGGGGAAGGGGGGATGGGGAGAGGGGAGCAGAAGGGGAAGGGGAGGCAGAGGGGGAAGGGGGGAAGGGGAGGCAGAGGGGGAGGCAGAGGGGGGAAGGGGAAAGGGGGAGGCAGAAGGGGAAGGGCAGAGGGGGAAGGGGGGAAGGGAAGAGGGGGAGGCAGAGGGGGAAGGGGGGATGGGGAGAGGGGAGCAGAAGGGGAAGGGGAGGAAGGGGAGAGGGGGAGGCAGAGGGGGAAGGGGGGATGGGGAGAGGGGAGCAGAAGGGGAAGGGGAGAAAGGGGGGAGGCAGAGGGGGAAGGGGGAAGGGAGAAGGGGAGGCAGAGGGGGAAGGGGAGAGGGGGAGGCAGAGAGGGAGAGGGGGAGGCAGAGGGGGAAGGGGAGAGGGGGAGGCAGAGAGGGAGAGGGGGAGGCGGATGGGGAGAGGGGAGCAGAAGGGGAAGGGGAGGAAGGGGGGAGGGAGAGGGGGAAGGGGGAAGGGAGAAGGGGAGGCAGAGAGGGAGAGGGGGAGGCAGAGGGGGAAGGGGAGAGGGGGAGGCAGAGGGGAAAATGGAGGAAGGGGAGAGGGGGAGGCAGAGGGGGAAAGGGGGGGAAGGGGGAGAAGGGGAGGCAGAGGTAAAGGGGGAGGCAGAGGGGGTGGCATGGGAGAGGGGGAGGCAGGGGGGGAGGCATGGGAGAGGGGGTGGCATGGGAGAGGGGGAGGTAGAGGGGGAGGCAGAGGGGGTGGCATGGGAGAGGGGGAGGTAGAGGGGGAGGCAGAGGGGGTGGCATGGGTGCGGGGGAGGTAGAGGGGAGGCAGAGGGGGAGGCATGGGAGCGGGGGAGGTAGAGGGGAGGCAGAGGGGGTGGCACGGGAGGGGGAGGTAGAGGGGGAAGCAGAGGGGGTGGCATGGGAGCGGGGGAGGACCTTGTGGGAAACAGGCCTTTGAGAAACTCTGAAACTTAGATTTGTCTGAGGAATTTCAATCCACAGAAACAAATTGATGCCTGGAGCCACCTTCCTTTTGATCCATCACTTAGAATACAGTGTTGCAGTAAATATACATTTGTCATGGTTGGAAACAAGAAGCCTCTGCTAATATTATAACAGAAGAGCAGAGTAAAGGTGCAGCGATTTACAATTGGAGAGAACAAGACGTTTCTACTGTAATAAGATGTTCTACTGTAATAAGATGTTCTACTGTAATAAGATGTTGTCTACTGTAATAAGATGTTCTACTGTAATAAGATGTTGT
>NC_074666.1:3047739-3062739 GCF_029448725.1 Salvelinus fontinalis | reverse complement strand
GATGGGAATGGAGTTGGCCAAGACATCTGATAGTTGGGAATGGAGTTGGCCAAGAAATCTGACAGTTGGGAATGGAGTTGGCCAAGATATCTGACAGTTGGGAATGGAGTTGAACAAGAAATCTGACAGTTGGGAATGGGTGTGGCCAAGAAATCTGACAGTTGGTATCGAAGTTGGCCAAAAAATCTGACAGTTGGGAATCAAGTTGGCCAAGAAATCTAAAAGTTGGGAATGGAGTTGGCCAAGAAATCTGACAGATGGGAATAGAGTTGGCAAAGAAATATGAGAGTTGAGGATGGAATTGGCCAAGAAATCTGACAGTTTTGAATGAAGTTGGCCGAGAAATTTGACAGTTGGGAACGGAGTTTGCCAGGAAATCTGACAGTTGGGAATGGAGTTGGCCAAGAAATCTGACAGTTGGGAATGGAGTTGGACAAGGAATTTGACAGTTGAGGATGGAGTTTGCCAGGAAATCTGACAGTTGGGAACAGAGTTGGCCAAGAAACCTGACAGTTGGGAATGGACTTGGCCAAGAAATCTGTCAGTTGGGAATGGAGTTGGCCAAGAAATCTAACAGTTGGCAATGGAGTTGGCCAAGATATCTGACAGTTGAGAATGGAGTTGGCCATGATATCTGACAGTTGGGAATGGAGTTGAACAAGAAATCTTACAGTTGGGATCGAAGTTGGCCAAGAAATCTGACAGTTGGGAATCAAGTTGGCCAAGAAATCTAACAGTTGGGAATGGAATTGGCCAAGATATCTGACAGTTGAGGATGGAGTTGGCCAAGATATCTGACAGTTGGGAATGGAGTTGGCCAAGATATCTGACAGTTGGGAATGGAGTTGAACAAGAAATCTGACAGTTGGGAATGGACTTGGCCAAGACGTCTGACAGTTGGGAATGGAGTTGGCCAAGAAATCTGACAGTTGGGAATGGAGTTGGCCAAGATATCTGACAGATGGGAATGGAGTTGGCCAAGACATCTGACAGTTGGGAATGGAGTTGGCCAAGAAATCTGACAGTTGGGAATGGAGTTGGCCAAGATATCTGACAGTTGGGAATGGAGTTGAACAAGAAATCTGACAGTTGGGAATGGAGTTGGCCAAGATATCTGACAGTTGGGAATGGAGTTGGCCAAGATATCTGACAGTTGGGAATGGAGTTGGCCAAGATATCTGACAGTTGGGAATGGAGTTGGCCAAGATATCTGACAGTTGGGAATGGAGTTGGCCAAGATATCTGACAGTTGGGAATGGAGTTGGCCAAGAAATCTGACAGTTGGGAATGGAGTTGGCCAAGATATCTGACAGATGGGAATGGAGTTGGCCAAGACATCTGACAGTTGGGAATGGAGTTGGCCAAGAAATCTGACAGTTGGGAATGGAGTTGGCCAAGATATCTGACAGTTGGGAATGGAGTTGGCCAAGAAATCTGACAGTTGGGAATGGGTGTGGCCAAGAAATCTGACAGTTGGTATCGAAGTTGGCCAATAAATCTGACAGTTGGGAATCAAGTTGGCCAAGAAATCTAAAAGTTGGGAATGGAGTTGGCCAAGAAATCTGACAGTTGGGAATAGAGTTGGCAAAGAAATCTGACAGTTGAGGATGGAATTGGCCAAGAAATCTGACAGTTTTGAATGAAGTTGGCCGAGAAATCTGACAGTTGGGAATGGATTTGGCCAAGAAATTTGACAGTTGGGAACGGAGTTTGCCAGGAAATCTGACAGTTGGGAATGGAGTTGGCCAAGAAATCTGACAGTTGGGAATGGAGTTGGACAAGGAATTTGACAGTTGAGGATGGAGTTTGCCAGGAAATCTGACAGTTGGGAACAGAGTTGGCCAAGAAACCTGACAGTTGGGAATGGACTTGGCCAAGAAATCTGTCAGTTGGGAATGGAGTTGGCCAAGAAATCTAACAGTTGGCAATGGAGTTGGCCAAGATATCTGACAGTTGAGAATGGAGTTGGCCAAGATATCTGACAATTGGGAATGGAGTTGAACAAGAAATCTTACAGTTGGGATCGAAGTTGGCCAAGAAATCTGACAGTTGGGAATCAAGTTGGCCAAGAAATCTAACAGTTGGGAATGGAGTTGGCCAAGATATCTGACAGTTGAGGATGGAGTTGGCCAAGATATCTGACAGTTGGGAATGGAGTTGGCCAAGATATCTGACAGTTGGGAATGGAGTTGAACAAGAAATCTGACAGTTGGGAATGGACTTGGCCAAGACGTCTGACAGTTGGGAATGGAGTTGGCCAAGAAATCTGACAGTTGGGAATGGAGTTGGCCAAGATATCTGACAGATGGGAATGGAGTTGGCCAAGACATCTGACAGTTGGGAATGGAGTTGGCCAAGACGTCTGACAGTTGGGAATGGAGTTGGCCAAGATATCTGACAGTTGGGAATGGAGTTGAACAAGAAATCTGACAGTTGGGAATGGAGTTGGCCAAGATATCTGACAGTTGGGAATGGAGTTGGCCAAGATATCTGACAGTTGGGAATGGAGTTGGCCAAGATATCTGACAGTTGGGAATGGAGTTGGCCAAGATATCTGACAGTTGGGAATGGAGTTAGCCAAGATATCTGACAGTTGGGAATGGAATTGGCCAAGATATCTGACAGTTGGGAATGGAGTTGGCCAAGATATCTGACAGTTGGGAATGGAGTTGGCCAAGATATCTGACAGTTGGGAATGGAGTTGGCCAAGAAATCTGACAGTTGGGAATGGAGTTGGCCAAGAAATCTGACAGTTGGGAATGGTTGTGGCCAAGAAATCTGACAGTTGGTATCGAAGTTGGCCAATAAATCTGACAGTTGGGAATCAAGTTGGCCAAGAAATCTAAAAGTTGTGAATGGAGTTGGCCAAGAAAACTGACAGTTGGGAATAGAGTTGGCAAAGAAATCTGACAGTTGAGGATGGAATTGGCCAAGAAATCTGACAGTTTTGAATGAAGTTGGCCGAGAAATCTGACAGTTGGGAATGGATTTGGCCAAGAAATTTGACAGTTGGGAACGGAGTTTGCCAGGAAATCTGACAGTTGGGAATGGAGTTGGCCAAGAAATCTGACAGTTGGGAATGGAGTTGGACAAGGAATTTGACAGTTGAGGATGGAGTTTGCCAGGAAATCTGACAGTTGGGAACAGAGTTGGCCAAGAAACCTGACAGTTGGGAATGGACTTGGCCAAGAAATCTGTCAGTTGGGAATGGAGTTGGCCAAGAAATCTAACAGTTGGCAATGGAGTTGGCCAAGATATCTGACAGTTGAGAATGGAGTTGGCCAAGATATCTGACAGTTGGGAATGGAGTTGAACAAGAAATCTTACAGTTGGGATCGAAGTTGGCCAAGAAATCTGACAGTTGGGAATCAAGTTGGCCAAGAAATCTAACAGTTGGGAATGGAGTTGGCCAAGATATCTGACAGTTGAGGATGGAGTTGGCCAAGATATCTGACAGTTGGGAATGGAGTTGGCCAAGATATCTGACAGTTGGGAATGGAGTTGAACAAGAAATCTGACAGTTGGGAATGGACTTGGCCAAGACGTCTGACAGTTGGGAATGGAGTTGGCCAAGAAATCTGACAGTTGGGAATGGAGTTGGCCAAGATATCTGACAGATGGGAATGGAGTTGGCCAAGACATCTGACAGTTGGGAATGGAGTTGGCCAAGACGTCTGACAGTTGGGAATGGAGTTGGCCAAGATATCTGACAGTTGGGAATGGAGTTGAACAAGAAATCTGACAGTTGGGAATGGAGTTGGCCAAGATATCTGACAGTTGGGAATGGAGTTGGCCAAGATATCTGACAGTTGGGAATGGAGTTGGCCAAGATATCTGACAGTTGGGAATGGAGTTGGCCAAGATATCTGACAGTTGGGAATGGAGTTGGCCAAGATATCTGACAGTTGGGAATGGAATTGGCCAAGATATCTGACAGTTGGGAATGGAGTTGGCCAAGATATCTGACAGTTGGGAATGGAGTTGGCCAAGATATCTGACAGTTGGGAATGGAGTTGGCCAAGAAATCTGACAGTTGGGAATGGAGTTGGCCAAGAAATCTGACAGTTGGGAATGGGTGTGGCCAAGAAATCTGACAGTTGGTATCGAAGTTGGCCAATAAATCTGACAGTTGGGAATCAAGTTGGCCAAGAAATCTAAAAGTTGGGAATGGAGTTGGCCAAGAATTCTGACAGTTGGGAATAGAGTTGGCAAAGAAATCTGACAGTTGAGGATGGAATTGGCCAAGAAATCTGACAGTTTTGAATGAAGTTGGCCGAGAAATCTGACAGTTGGGAATGGATTTGGCCAAGAAATTTGACAGTTGGGAACGGAGTTTGCCAGGAAATCTGACAGTTGGGAATGGAGTTGGCCAAGAAATCTGACAGTTGGGAATGGAGTTGGACAAGGAATTTAACAGTTGAGGATGGAGTTTGCCAGGAAATCTGAGAGTTGGGAACAGAGTTGGCCAAGAAACCTGACAATTGGGAATGGACTTGGCCAAGAAATCTGTCAGTTGGGAATGGAGTTGGCCAAGAAATCTAACAGTTGGCAATGGAGTTGGCCAAGATATCTGACAGTTGAGGATGGAGTTGGCCAAGATATCTGACAGTTGGGAATGGAGTTGAACAAGAAATCTTACAGTTGGGATCGAAGTTGGCCAAGATATATGACAGATGGGAATGGAGTTGGCCAAGACATCTGACAGTTGGGAATGGAGTTGGCCAAGAAATCTGACAGTTGGGAATGGAGTTGGCCAAGATATCTGACAGTTGGGAATGGAGTTGAACAAGAAATCTTACAGTTGGGATCGAAGTTGGCCAAGAAATCTGACAGTTGGGAATCAAGTTGGCCAAGAAATCTAACAGTTGGGAATGGAGTTGGCCAAGATATCTGACAGTTGAGGATGGAGTTGGCTAAGATATCTGACAGTTGGGAATGGAGTTGGCCAAGATATCTGACAGTTGGGAATGGAGTTGGCCAAGATATCTGACAGTTGGGAATGGAGTTGGCCAAGGTATATGACAGTTGGGAATGGACTTGGCCAAGATATCTGACAGTTGGGAATGGAATTGGCCAAGATATCTGACAGTTGGGAATGGAGTTGGCCAAGATATCTGACAGTTGGGAATGGAGTTGGCCAAGAAATCTGACAGTTGGGAATGGAGTTGGCCAAGAAATCTGACAGTTGGGAATGGGTGTGGCCAAGAAATCTGACAGTTGGTATCGAAGTTGGCCAATAAATCTGACAGTTGGGAATCAAGTTGGCCAAGAAATCTAAAAGTTGTGAATGGAGTTGGCCAAGAAATCTGACAGTTGGGAATAGAGTTGGCAAAGAAATCTGACAGTTGAGGATGGAATTGGCCAAGAAATCTGACAGTTTTGAATGAAGTTGGCCGAGAAATCTGACAGTTGGGAATGGATTTGGCCAAGAAATTTGACACTTGGGAACGGAGTTTGCCAGGAAATCTGACAGTTGGGAATGGAGTTGGCCAAGAAATCTGACAGTTGGGAATGGAGTTGGACAAGGAATTTGACAGTTGAGGATGGAGTTTGCCAGGAAATCTGACAGTTGGGAACAGAGTTGGCCAAGAAACCTGACAGTTGGGAATGGACTTGGCCAAGAAATCTGTCAGTTGGGAATGGAGTTGGCCAAGAAATCTAACAGTTGGCAATGGAGTTGGCCAAGATATCTGACAGTTGAGGATGGAGTTGGCCAAGATATCTGACAGTTGGGAATGGAGTTGAACAAGAAATCTTACAGTTGGGATCGAAGTTGGCCAAGAAATCTGACAGTTGGGAATCAAGTTGGCCAAGAAATCTAACAGTTGGGAATGGAGTTGGACAAGGAATTTGACAGTTGAGGATGGAGTTTGCCAGGAAATCTGACAGTTGGGAACAGAGTTGGCCAAGAAACCTGACAGTTGGGAATGGACTTGGCCAAGAAATCTGTCAGTTGGGAATGGAGTTGGCCAAGAAATCTAACAGTTGGCAATGGAGTTGGCCAAGACGTCTGACAGTTGAGGATGGAGTTGGCCAAGATATCTGACAGTTGGGAATGGAGTTGAACAAGAAATCTTACAGTTGGGATCGAAGTTGGCCAAGAAATCTGACAGTTGGGAATCAAGTTGGCCAAGAAATCTAACAGTTGGGAATGGAGTTGGCCAAGATATCTGACAGTTGAGGATGGAGTTGGCCAAGATATCTGACAGTTGGGAATGGAGTTGGCCAAGATATCTGACAGTTGGGAATGGAGTTGGCCAAGATATCTGACAGTTGGGAATGGAGTTGGCCAAGGTATATGACAGTTGGGAATGGACTTGGCCAAGATATCTGACAGTTGGGAATGGAATTGGCCAAGATATCTGACAGTTGGGAATGGAGTTGGCCAAGATATCTGACAGTTGGGAATGGAGTTGGCCAAGAAATCTGACAGTTGGGAATGGATTTGGCCAAGAAATCTGACAGTTGGGAATGGGTGTGGCCAAGAAATCTGACAGTTGGTATCGAAGTTGGCCAATAAATCTGACAGTTGGGAATCAAGTTGGCCAAGAAATCTAAAAGTTGTGAATGGAGTTGGCCAAGAAATCTGACAGTTGGGAATAGAGTTGGCAAAGAAATCTGACAGTTGAGGATGGAATTGGCCAAGAAATCTGACAGTTTTGAATGAAGTTGGCCGAGAAATCTGACAGTTGGGAATGGATTTGGCCAAGAAATTTGACAGTTGGGAACGGAGTTTGCCAGGAAATCTGACAGTTGGGAATGGAGTTGGCCAAGAAATCTGACAGTTGGGAATGGAGTTGGACAAGGAATTTGACAGTTGAGGATGGAGTTTGCCAGGAAATCTGACAGTTGGGAACAGAGTTGGCCAAGAAACCTGACAGTTGGGAATGGACTTGGCCAAGAAATCTGTCAGTTGGGAATGGAGTTGGCCAAGAAATCTAACAGTTGGCAATGGAGTTGGCCAAGATATCTGACAGTTGAGGATGGAGTTGGCCAAGATATCTGACAGTTGGGAATGGAGTTGAACAAGAAATCTTACAGTTGGGATCGAAGTTGGCCAAGAAATCTGACAGTTGGGAATCAAGTTGGCCAAGAAATCTAACAGTTGGGAATGGAGTTGGCCAAGATATCTGACAGTTGAGGATGGAGTTGGCCAAGATATCTGACAGTTGGGAATGGAGTTGGCCAAGATATCTGACTGTTGGGAATGGAGTTGAACAAGAAATCTGACAGTTGGGAATGGACTTGGCCAAGAAGTCTGACAGTTGGGAATGGAGTTGGCCAAGATATCTGACAGTTGGGAATGGAGTTGGCCAAGATATCTGACAGTTGGGAATGGAGTTGGCCAAGATATCTGACAGTTGGGAATGGAGTTGGCCAAGATATCTGACAGTTGGGAATGGAAATGGCCAAGATATCTGACAGTTGGGAATGGAATTGGCCAAGATATCTGACAGTTGGGAATGGAGTTGGCCAAGAAATCTGACAGTTGGGAATGGAGTTGGCCAAGAAATCTGACAGTTGGGAATGGGTGTGGCCAAGAAATCTGACAGTTGGTATCGAAGTTGGCCAATAAATCTGACAGTTGGGAATCAAGTTGGCCAAGAAATCTAAAAGTTGGGAATGGAGTTGGCCAAGAAATCTGACAGTTGGGAATAGAGTTGGCAAAGAAATCTGACAGTTGAGGATGGAATTGGCCAAGAAATCTGACAGTTTTGAATGAAGTTGGCCGAGAAATCTGACAGTTGGGAATGGATTTGGCCAAGAAATTTGACAGTTGGGAATGGAGTTGGCCAAGAAGTCTGACAGTTGGGAATGGAGTTGGCCAAGATATCTGACAGTTGGGAATGGAGTTGGCCAAGATATCTGACAGTTGGGAATGGAGTTGGCCAAGATATCTGACAGTTGGGAATGGAGTTGGCCAAGATATCTGACAGTTGGGAATGGAAATGGCCAAGATATCTGACAGTTGGGAATGGAATTGGCCAAGATATCTGACAGTTGGGAATGGAGTTGGCCAAGAAATCTGACAGTTGGGAATGGAGTTGGCCAAGAAATCTGACAGTTGGGAATGGGTGTGGCCAAGAAATCTGACAGTTGGTATCGAAGTTGGCCAATAAATCTGACAGTTGGGAATCAAGTTGGCCAAGAAATCTAAAAGTTGGGAATGGAGTTGGCCAAGAAATCTGACAGTTGGGAATAGAGTTGGCAAAGAAATCTGACAGTTGAGGATGGAATTGGCCAAGAAATCTGACAGTTTTGAATGAAGTTGGCCGAGAAATCTGACAGTTGGGAATGGATTTGGCCAAGAAATTTGACAGTTGGGAACGGAGTTTGCCAGGAAATCTGACAGTTGGGAATGGAGTTGGCCAAGAAATCTGACAGTTGGGAATGGAGTTGGACAAGGAATTTGACAGTTGAGGATGGAGTTTGCCAGGAAATCTGACAGTTGGGAACAGAGTTGGCCAAGAAACCTGACAGTTGGGAATGGACTTGGCCAAGAAATCTGTCAGTTGGGAATGGAGTTGGCCAAGAAATCTAACAGTTGGCAATGGAGTTGGCCAAGATATCTGACAGTTGAGGATGGAGTTGGCCAAGAAATCTGACAGTTGGGAATGGAGTTGAACAAGAAATCTTACAGTTGGGATCGAAGTTGGCCAAGAAATCTGACAGTTGGGAATCAAGTTGGCCAAGAAATCTAACAGTTGGGAATGGAGTTGGCCAAGATATCTGACAGTTGAGGATGGAGTTGGCCAAGATATCTGATAGTTGAGGATGGAGTTGGCCAAGAAATCTTCTAGTTGGGAATGGGTGTGGCCAATAAATCTGACAGTTGGTATCGAAGTTGGCCAATAAATCTGACAGTTGGGAATCAAGTTGGCCAAGAAATCTGTCAGTTGGGAATGGAGTTGGCCAAGAAATCTGACAGTTGGGAATAGAGTTGGCAAAGAAATCTGAGAGTTGAGGATGGAATTGGCCAAGAAATCTGACAGTTTTGAATGAAGTTGGCCGAGAAATCTGACAGTTGGGAATGGATTTGGCCAAGAAATATGACAGTTGGAAAAGGAGCTGGCCAAAAAATCTGAAAGTTGAGGATGGACTTGGACAAGAAATCTGACAGTTGGGAATGAAGTGTGCCAAGGAATTTGACAGTTGGGAATGGAGTTGGACAAGAAATCTGACAGTTGGGAATTGAGTTGGCCAAGAAATCTGACAGTTGGGAAGGGAGTTGGCTAAGAAATCTGACAGTTGGGAATGGAGTTGGCAAATAAATCTGACAGTTTGGAATGGAGTTGGCCATGAAATCTGACAGTTGGGGACGGAGTTTGCCAAGAAATCTGACAGTTGGGATCGAAGTTGGCCAAGAAATCTGACAGTTGTGAATCAAGTTGTCCAAGAAAGCTGACAGTTGGGAATGGAGTTGGCCAAGAAATCTGACAGCTGGGAATGGAGTTGGCCGAGAAATCTGACAGTTGGGAACGGAGTTGGGCAAGAAATCTGACAATTGGGACCGGAGTTAGCCAAGAAATCTGACAGTTGGGAACGGAGTTGGCCAAGATATCTGACAGTTGGGAACGGAATTGGCCAAGAAATCTGACAGTTGGGAATGGAGTTGGCCAAGATATCTGACAGTTTTGAATAGAGTTGGCCAATACATCTGACAGTTGGGAATGGAGTTGGCCAAGAAATCTGACAGTTAGGAATGGAGATGGCAATGAAATCTGACAGTTGGGAATGGAGTTGGCTAAGAAATCTGACAGTTGGGAATGGATTTGGCCAAGATATCTGACAGTTGGGAATGGAGTTGTACAAGAAATCTGACTGTTGGGATCGGAGTTGGTCAAGAAATCTGACAGTTGGGTATGGGGGTATGGGGGTGGCCAATCAATCTTACAGATGGGAATGGAGTTGGCCAAGATATCTGACAGTTGGGAATGGAGTTGGCCAAGAAATCTGATAGTTTGGCTGGCTGACTGGCTGGCTGACTGGGCTTTCTGGGCTGGCTGGGATCACTGGGCTGGCTGGGCTCACTGGGCTAGCTGGGCTCACTGGGCTTCCTGGGCTGGCTGGCTGGGCTCACTGGGCTAGCTGGGCTGGCTGGGCTCACTGGACTGGCTGGCTGACTTGGCTTCCTGAGCTTGGATCCCTAGGCTTGCTGGCTGGGCTCAGTGGACTGGCTTGGCTCACTGGGCTGGCTGGGCTCACTGGGCTACCTGGGCTGGCTGGCTGGGCTCATTGGGCTGGCTGGGACTGCTGTGCTGGCTGGGTTGGCTGGCTGGACTCAATGGGCTGCTGACTCACTGGAATGGCTGGATTTCCTGGGCTTCCTGGGCTCACTGGGCTGGTGTCACTGGGCTGGCAAGGCTCACTGGGCTGGCTGGGCTCACTGGACTGGCTGGCTGACTGGCTGGCTGACTGGGCTTTCTGGGCTGGCTGGGATCCCTTGGATCACTGGGCTGGCTGGGCTCACTGGGCTGGCTGGGCTCACTGGGCTGGCTGGATGACTGGGCTTCTTGGGCTGGCAGGGCTAACTGGGCTTCCTGGGCTGGCTAGGATCAATGGGCTGGCTGGGCTCACTGGACTGGCTGGGCTGGCTGGGCTCACTGGGCTGTCTGGGCTCACTGGGCTGGCTGGCTGACTTGCTGACTGGCTGACTGCCTGGCTGGCTGACTGGGCATCCTGGGCTAACTAGGCTGGATGGGTTCACTGGACTCATTGGGCTGGCTGGGCTGGTTGGGATCATTAACCTGGCTGGTCTCACTGGGCTGGCTGGGATGGCTGTCCTGGCTGGGATAGCTGGTTTGGCTGGGCTCACTGGGCTGAATGGGCTCACTGGACTGGCTGGGATGGCTGTGCTGGCTGGGATAGCTGGTTTGGCTGGGCTCACTGGGCTGAATGGGCTCACTGGACTGGCTGGGATGGCTGTGCTGGCTGGGAGAGCTGGTTTGGCTGGGCTCACTGGGCTGAATGGGATGGCTGTGCTGGCTGGGCTCACTGGGCTGAATGGGATGGCTGTGCTGGCTGGGCTGGCTGGTGTCACTGGCTGGCTGGACTCAATGGGCTGCTGACTCACTGGAATGGCTGGGCTTCCTGGGCTGCCTGGGAACACTGGGCTGGATGGATGACTGGGATTCTTGGGCTGGCAGGGCTCACTGGGCTTCCTGGGCTGGCTAGGATCAATGGGCTGGCTGGGCTCACTGGGCTGGCTGGGCTCACTGGGCTAACTGGGCTTCCTGGGCTGGCTAGGATCAATGGGTGGCTGGGCTCACTGGGCTGGCTGGGCTGGCTGGGCTCACTGGACTGGCTGGCTGACTGGCTGAATGGGCTTGCTGGCTGGGATCACTGGGCTGGCTGGGCTCACTGGGCTGGCTGGGCTCACTGGGCTTGCTGTGCTGGTTGTGCTGGCTGTGCCGGCTGTGCTGGCTGGGCTCACTTGGCTGGCTGGGCTTACTGGGCTTGGCTGGATGATTGGGCTTCTTGGGCTGGCAGGGCTCACTGGGCTTCCTGGGCTCAATGGGCTCAATGGGCTGGCTGGGCTCACTGCACTGGTTGGCTGACTGGCTGACTGGTCTTCCTGGGCTGGGCTCTCTTGGCTCACTTGGGTCAATGGGCTGGCTGGGCTCACTGGGCTGGCTGGACTGGGCTCACTGGGCTTGCTTGGCTAACTGGGCTCACTGGGCTGTCTGTGTTCACTGGGCTGGCTGGGTTCACTGGGCTGGCTGGGCTCACTGGGCTGGCTGACTTAATCTTGTCACTGAGATTTGACTGGTTTTGTTTACGACAGGACAGTACAGGACATGACAGCACAGGACACGATTCCTAATTAGTACTGTCTTTCTGCTTTATTAAGACATTTATTCATGGCTACTAACCCTCCAGAGGGTACCAACTGTATGAGAGAGAGAGAAAGAAACAGAGAAAGAGAGATAAACAGAGAGAGAGTGAGCAAGAGAGAGAGAAAGAGAGCAGGAGAAACAGAGAGAGAGAGCGATAGCAAGAGAAACAGAGAGAGAGATAGTGAGAAACAGGGAGATAAACAGACAGAGAGAGAGAGAGAGACAGGGAGAGAAATAAAGAGAGAGAGAGAGCAAAACAGGGAGATAAACAGAGAGAAAGAGAGAGAGAGAGAGAGAGAGAGAGCGAAACAGGGAGATAAACAGAGAGAAAGAGAGAGAGAGAGAGAGAGAGAGAGAGAGAGAGAGAGAGAGAGAGTGAACCAGGGAGATAAACAGAGAGAGAGAGAGCAAAACAGGGAGATAAACAGAGAGAAAGAGAGAGAGAGAGAGAGAGAGAGAGAGCGAAACAGGGAGATAAACAGAGAGAAAGAGAGAGAGAGAGAGAGAGAGAGAGCGAAACAGGGAGATAAACAGAGAGAAAGAGAGAGAGAGAGAGAGAGCGAAACAGGGAGATAAACAGAGAGAAAGAGAGAAAGAGAGAGAGAGAGAGAGAGAGAAACAGGGAGATAAACAGAGAGAGAGAGAGAGAGAGAAACAGGGAGATAAACAGAGAGAGACAAACACAACTCCACTGGGAGAAAGGAAGACAACATGTCTTCAGCGGCCAGGCTCCGGGTTAAAGTTAGAGCCACGGGCGAGGAGGCAAATGAGCAATACCAGTTAGAAAGGGTTGGAAGGGTCAGGGCTAGTCCTTAGGGCTTTAGGGCTAGTTCTTAGGGCTTTAGGGCTAGTCCTTAGGGCTAATCCTTAGGGCTTTAGGGCTAGTCCTTAGTGCTATAGGGCTAGTCCTTAGGGCTTTAGGGCTAGTCCTTAGGGCTAGTCCTTAAGGCTTTAGAGCTAGTCCTTAGGGCTAGTCCTTAGGTCTTTAGGGCTAGTCCTTAGGGCTTTCGGGCTAGTCTTTAGGGCTTTAGGGCTAGTCCTTAGGGCTTTAGGGCTAGTCCTTAGGGCTTTAGGGCTAGTTCTTGGGGCTTTAGGGCTAGTCCTTAGGGCTAATCCTTAGGGCTTTAGGGCTAGTCCTTAGTGCTATAGGGCTAGTCCTTAGGGCTTTAGGGCTAGTCCTTAGGGCTAGTCCTTAAGGCTTTAGAGCTAGTCCTTAGGGCTAGTCCTTAGGGCTTTAGGGCTAGTCCTTAGGGCTTTCGGGCTTGTCTTTAGGGCTTTAGGGCTAGTCCTTAAAGCTTTAGGGCTAGTCCTTAGGGCTAGTCCTTAAGGCTTTAGGGCTAGTCCTAAGGGCTTTAGGGCTAGTCCTTAAGGCTAGTCCTTAGGGCTTTAGAGCTAGTCCTTGAGGCTTTAAGGCTAGTCCTTAAGGCTTTAGGGCTAGTCCTTAAGGCTTTAGGGATAGTCCTTAGGGCTTTAGGGCTAGTCCTTAGGGCTTTAGGGCTAGTCCTTAGGGCTTTAAGGCTAGTCCTTAAGGCTTTAAGGCTAGTCCTTAAGGCTTTAAGGCTAGTCCTTAGGGCTTTAGGGCTAGGGCATTAGGGTTAGTCCTTAGGGCTTAGGGAAAGTCCTTAGGGTCCTTAGGGCTAGTCCTTATGGCTTTAGGGCTAGTACTTAGGGCTTTAGGGCTACTCCTTAGGGCTTTAGGGCTAGTCCTTAAGACTTTAGGGCTAGTCCTTAAGGCTTTTGGGCTAGTCCTTAGGGCTAGACCTTTAGGGCTAGTCATTAGGGCTTTAGGGCTAGTCCTTAGGGCTAGTCCTTTGGGCTTTAGGGCTAGTCCTTAGGGATAGTCCTTAGTGCTTTACGGCTAGTCCTTAGGGCCTTAGGGCTAGTCCTTAGGGCTTTAGGGCTCATCCTTAGGGCTTTAGGGCTTGTCCTTAGGCCTTTAGGACTAGTCCTTAGGGCTTTAGGGCTAGTCCTTAGGGCTTTACGGCTAGTCCTTAGGGCTTTAGGGCTAGTCCTTAGGGCTTTAGGGCTAGTCCTGAGGGCTTTAGGGCTAGTCCTTAGGGCTTTAGGGCTAGTCCTTAGGGCTAGTCCTTAAGGCTTTAGAGCTAGTCCTTAGGGCTAGTCCTTAGGGCTTTAGGGCTAGTCCTTAGGGCTTTCGGGCTAGTCTTTAGGGCTTTAGGGCTAGTCCTTAAAGCTTTAGGGCTAGTCCTTAGGGCTTTCGGGGTAGTCTTTAGGGCTTTAGGGCTAGTCCTTAAAGCTTTAGGGCTAGTCCTTAGGGCTAGTCCTTAAGGCTTTAGGGCTAGTCCTAAGGGCGTTAGGGCTAGTCCTAAGGGCGTTAGGGCTAGTCCTTAAGGCTAGTCCTTAGGGCTTTAGAGCTAGTCCTTGAGGCTTTAAGGCTAGTCCTTAAGGCTTTAGGGCTAGTCCTTAGGGCTTTAGAGCTAGTCCTTGAGGCTTTAAGGCTAGTCCTTAAGGCTTTAGGGCTAGTCCTTAAGGCTTTAGGGCTAGTCCTTAAGGCTTTAGGGCTAGTCCTTAGGGCTTTAGGGCTAGTCTTTAGGGCTTTAAGGCTAGTCCTTAAGGCTTTAAGGCTAGTCCTTAAGGCTTTAAGGCTAGTCCTTAAGGCTTTAAGGCTAGTCCTTAGGGCTTTAGGGCTAGGGCATTAGGGCTAGTCCTTAGGGCTTAGGGAAAGTCCTTAGGGTCCTTAGGGCTAGTCCTTATGGCTTTAGGGCTAGTAGTTAGGGCTTTATGGCTACTCCTTAGGGCTTTAGGGCTAGTCCTTAAGACTTTAGGGCTAGTCCTTAAGGCTTTTGGGCTAGTCCTTAGGGCTAGGCCTTTAGGGCTAGTCATTAGGGCTTTAGGGCTAGTCCTTAGGGCTAGTCCTTTGGGCTTTAGGGCTAGTCCTTAGGGCTAGTCCTTAGTGCTTTACGGCTAGTCCTTAGGGCCTTAGGGCTAGTCCTTAGGGCTTTAGGGCTCATCCTTAGGGCTTTAGGGCTTGTCCTTAGGCCTTTAGGGCTAGTCCTTAGGGCTTTAGGGCTAGTCCTTAGGGCTTTCGGGCTAGTCTTTAGGGCTTTAGGGCTAGTCCTTAAAGCTTTAGGGCTAGTCCTTAGGGCTAGTCCTTAAGGCTTTAGGGCTAGTCCTAAGGGCTTTAGGGCTAGTCCTTAAGGCTAGT